>NW_022589704.1:86834743-86923752 GCF_004348235.1 Phoca vitulina
TTTTTTTTTTTTTTTTTTTTGAGATTAGGGTTCTAGAGAGTTGTCAAATCTGAAAATGAAACGTTTTTTTTAAATTTAATTTACCTTCTTTTAACCAATTTAGACCAATTTTGATGTAGAAATATGCATTAAATATAGGCACCCAGGGCTACACGTGGGCTCTAGCTGAACCTGTAAAAATGAAAGTAATGGCCAAGGGTGTCTAACTTACGAACTGTTGGCCAGTTTTACTCCTGATGAATTCAGGCTCATTGGACCGTACTTTTCAGTCTCCTAACCACTTGCCACTTGCCGAAGGCAGGCACTTAACCCAGTTTACAATTCTGCAGGACCAATAGGACTCTACTGATTGCACTAAAGCAGGCCCAGAATAAAGAGCACTAAATACATATATGCTCATCTGTGTAGAGGCACTGAAGTAAGTGGCACCATGAGAGAGAGAGCATGTGATTCTTTGCCATGTAGCACCTAGAGAAGTGAGAGAAGAGAGACCATTAAATAACTTTAAGATTCTATTACACTTTATACTGTGCCATTCACTGATTGGAACGATGGGGAGACCATTTAGGCAATGGAACTCTTAGGTGTAAGAAATACAAATTGTAATCCCTATATAATCCAGGGAAGTACAACCCTAGATGATGCTAAAGAATGTGTTCATACTCCTCACTGCTTTCTTTGCTGTAATTCTTAAAAAGAAAGAGAGAAAAGAAAGCAAAATCTAATGTCCTATGGCTCCTACATCTAACCTCCAATTCTATTATTATCTAATGTATATTTTAAAGTTTTCTTTTATTTTTATTTATTTATTTATTTATTTATTTTTTAAAGATTTTATTTATTTATTTGAGAGAGAGAGAATGAGAGACAGAGAGCATGAGAGGGAGGAGGGTCAGAGGGAGAAGCAGACTCCCCGCCGAGCAGGGAGCCCGATGTGGGACTCGATCCCGGGACTCCAGGATCATGACCTGAGCCGAAGGCAGTTGCTTAACCAACTGAGCCACCCAGGCGCCCCTAAAGTTTTCTTTTAGAAGGTAGAGAAGGGCTACTGGGTGGTTCAGGCTGTTAAGCATCTGCCTTCGTTAGGTCATGATCCCAGGCTCCTGGGATCGAGCCCCGCATCAGACTCCCTGCTCCGCGGGAAGCCTGCTTCTCCCTCTCCCACTCCCCCTGCTTGTGTTCCCTCTCTCGATATGTATCTCTCTGTCAAATAAATAAATAAAATCTTAAAAAAAAAAAGGTAGAGGAATCATTCATGGTTTTCTGCCAAGGCTGGTTCTCTGGTTTTGCTTGTGGGGAGAATAGGCAGGTGCCTGTATAGAGAAGGAAGAGTTCCTTGTTTAGAGTATCATAGTATCCATAGCCACTCAAAATGCTTGGAATTCAGTAATTACAATATAATAGCCTTGCCTTATTTTTTTCCTTATTTTTTTTTTTTTTAAAGCACTCTATATTAAAATGTGAGTATTCTTAGAAAGGGTGACATATTAAGTCTTAGTAACCTTGGTAATTTATGAGACTAGTGGATCAGATTTGTTTCAGTATACCATCTGGCTAAGAATGGCTTCCTGCAGAATGATAGGTGATTATGTCTTGACATGCGAAGATTCACTATTCATAGTTTTTACTATTTTTAGTTAGTCCAAAGGTCTAGTTCCTGCACAATTTGTCATTTTATTGAGGCATAACTGAGAATGGTATTTGATGACATGATGGTATATGAGACTGTGAGGTAGGAGTGAGCCTAGTGGACCATAACCATAGTAACCCAGATTTGCTGTTCTTTACTCAGTCAAGTATACATGTAGGAAATGATAGACACTATGGTAAACAGTAAATGGCAGAGAAGTAGCTCAGTGCCTAGAACAGCGTATATGCTTGGTAAATGTTTTGTGTTTGGGTTTTTTGTTTGTTTGTTTTGTTTTGTTTTGTTTTAGATGCTTTAAACAATTTTGTGAACTTTAAGGAAGCAGAATAGGGGACTGAGATTTTGGGAATTAATAAAAGGAATGCCAAGAGGTTGGAAGAGATTTAAAAAAAAACAAAAACCAAAAAAAACAGTGAGGCATTTTACTAGTCTTGTTATTCAGGACTCATGCTACCTTTGCTATAGTATTGACATTAGAATGGCTTGGGAAGATGTGCATAATCTCCACAAACGTGCCCTCTCCACCAAGGCCCTCTTCAGAGAAACATATAATCCTAGTGTGCTTACTATGCAGGTACAGTTGCAGAACAAGCTACTCTTGTAGTATTGCCTAAATCAGGCAGTATTGCCTAAATCTCTGTCCTAGAGAAATACTAGAGCTTCCCAGGCTGCCTTTGAAAACCTAGCCTGGCCACTGAACATATTTCTCTATTTCCTGGACTATTCATACCCTACATCTTTTCTGGCTCTTTACTTAGTTGGAAATCACATTCCATGACAGAACAAGGCAATGATTTCTGATAGAATTTCCATGACCCAAATTAAATATCACTTATTTTCCACCCAAATACTATTAATGAGTATGTCGTGTTGAGGTATTAAGGTACTCATGAATATTCTATGTGTGTTTTCTGTTTTGTTTTTGATTTTTTTTTTTTTTTTTGCTAGAGGACGTTACTTTCACAGTCTAGCACCTTTCTTGACATCTTAAACAGAGAATGTAGCCATGGTGTCTTGTGTCATGACACCTTTGATTTATCGAGAATGTAAGAAAATATCAGACACAGAAAAAAAATGCATGTCTTCCATTTGCTTTACTACTTAACATCCTAACTTCAACCTAGCTAAGGACTTCTTTGTATGTGTATAAAGAATCCCATGGCCACATTTATAGGCTCTAGATCTGACAAGATAAACTTTATTTTTACAAATGGCACAACATATAGGTACAAATTTCTATCACACTATTTAACTTTTGTAGAATAGCTATAGAACTATTAATTAAATTCTCAATTTAGAATATGTGATAGATTATACATGCTCTCCAATTAACTCCCTTTTTTGGTCTCAAAATTGGACATATAATGAAAATTGAAAACGAATGAGGCACATTTAAATTCATAGAAATTACAAGTTGTTTAATTTTAAGATGAGATCAGGATACACACACACACACACAACTTCTCTATTACTTTGTCTTGGGAAAGTAGAAGTATATAGCTATTGAAATCCTCAGGGAAAAAATAAAGGGATAAAGAGAATATTTTGTCCTTTCTAATACGAAAAAAAATAATTTTTCTCAGAGTGCCTTCAAGGCATCCCCTGTAGCAATAGCAATCAAGAAAGAAAGAACCACAGTTAGAGGATACCTCTCGGGCACTCCTCCCCCTAGAGTCCATACTTACCCTTGACTTTGATGACTGATATGCAGCATATTCTCCTGAGTCAAGCTGCTTAGAGTCATTTTAGTCCTGAGAAAAGAAAATTCATTGTATTGATTGCATTTTTAAATGTGTGTAAGCATTTCTTCTTAGCACGAGGACTCACAGAGCCTCCATCTGTGCTTTCTATGACAGATAACACTTGCCAAATTATTAGATAAATTATATCTTAATAGTCTTCAGAAGTTTAGAACAATATACCACCAAATTACAAACGATATAGCTAGTAAAGTAGCTAGAAGTTTGGTATATAATCACTACTGAGTACTTAGAACTAATCTGTCTTTTTAAAAGCAAAGTAGAAAATTGGAGTCTTAAATATAGGCTGTATGTTTACATCCTTTGGCAGCCCTGTCAGAAAACAGTGAAATACATTAAAGCACCTTTTCCTTCCCCACCTCTAGATAATGAATTTTCATATATCTACCTCTCTTTCTCCTTACTCTAACATGATGATTTTGTTTCATATTTACTTGAGAAAGTAGAAGTAATCAAAAGAGAACTTTCTCACGCTGAACTTTACTAAATCTACCAATCTATCTGTATCTAGAACTAATCACTCTGCCTTCCTCTTGTTTGAATAGAAGAATACATTGTGCTCCTATCTAAGGCCAATCCCTGCAATTGTGCATCAATCTCATCTACTCTTGCCTATTCAAGAATTAGACTCATACAGTTGTCTTCTCTGTTCCTTGAATCATCAGTATTTTGACTTCTGCTGGATCTTTCCCATGAGGACACAAGCTTGTTGTAAAGATGATACAACACAACTTTCTTTAAACCTATATTCCTCTTCAGCTACCACTGCATTTTTCTTTTCCCTTTATAGAAAAACTCACAGAAAGATTTTCTTCTTTCTCTACTTCCTCCCCTTCCGGTCTTACATTCTTATGACTCACTTACAGCTCTACTGTCAGGGTTACAAGTAATCTCCAGTTGCCTAATCACTCAGTTATCAATCCTTAGCACACAATTGATCCTTGTCTCCTCTTTGAATGCTTTCCTTTTTAAAGTAGTACATTTTAGAGTTTTCCTTTTAGCTTACTGGGAATTTTTTTCCTCAGTTTATTTTGCTTCATTATCCTCATTATTTTTGGCATGACCCAGTGTTAAGTTGTTTGGACATCTCTTCCTTTATTGATTTCCTAAGTACTCTCATCTTGTATCGTGACTTTAACAACACATCCTTTTCCATGTTTTTATAAAACATCTAGAGACTGAGACTCGTGAGTTTTCATCATCAGCCCTAACTTCACTGTTTCAACAAACTCGCTGAGATATTAAAACTCTATTCAATATCTCGTTCAGAAATTTAATAGAAATATCAAACTTTCCATGTCCCAAAATCTTGATTCTCTCCCCTGACAGTGGTATATGTCACCCTCCACTCATTCACCCAATTGTTCAAGCCAAAACATTGGGGTCATCCTTGACCCCATTCTTTCTCTCAAACCCTTTGATTCAAACTTTTAGGGGTATTCTGAATTGGACTACTCTCTTTAAGGAGCAGCCTGCATCCTGATTACTACTAATGCTCTACCTTTTTTCATAGAATTTATCACTACCAAATAATATTAAATAGTATTTGTTTGCTTGTTGTCTGCTTCCTTCACTAAAATGTAAGCTCTATGAAAACAGGGTTTTTATAGTTTTGTTAACTGCTATATCCCTAGCATCTAGAGCAGTGCCTGAGAGAAACTAGCCATGTTCAAAAAAATATTTGTCAAATGAATAAATAAATGTGCAAATACTAAGACAGTATTTTCTTTCGTGGGGAAAAATTAAATGTGGCTTTTTACAGACCCATCTTTTCGAACAGGAACTATTTCTGAATAAGAGTTATTTAAAGGCAATTTTAGAATGATCCAACATCTATTACATTTTGAACTCAATTATTAACAATTTATAACTTAGAAGGGGATATCTGAATTGGGGGAAAAAGTATTTCTATAGCTAACGTAGTTATTGTTTCCTGCAATTAGAAAGATGATGAAGAGATTAAAAGTGGCCACCTCTCAATGACTAATGTTAATTGACATCCCTGGACCATCTGCTACTTCTAATATTCACCCAATAACCTAAAATTTGAATGAATTATCCTCCGAGAGTTTGAAATTTACTAATATAACCCTTTAGTTATCAATTAAATTTCTTTCATTTCCTTGATTAAAAATCACAGTGCATTGTTTATTTCATTTTACTTATTGAAATTCAAATATATTATCATTCTTAAATTTGCAAATTCAGTAAAATACCTTTAGAAACATTGGAGAGTCCATATTCAAGTATCCCTCCACGTGTCATTCATTTATTGAATGCTGAACATGTGCCAAGTAAGATTTTCCAGATAATAGGGGAAATACTTCCTTGCTCTGGTAGACCAGCTCTTTAAGAACAAAGAAATTGTGAGAGCTGTTCATTTGCAAAATGAAAAAGCTTTTTTTGTGTGTGCGTAGCATGATATTACTGACTTTAATTGTTTTTGTAAAATGATCTTTTTTCCTCAGAAACAGCATATCTCATCACTTTTCAATCATAACATTTCAAATTAAAATATACTCTAAAAGAAAATACTTGCATTTCACTTTAATAAGTTGTAAATAACAAAAAGTTCAAACTGTTTAGAAGTCTGTGTTTAATGCAGGTGGAGAAGTAGTTTACCTGATGAGTTTTTATGATGCCAAAGACCAGATTACAAAGCACAACACTATACTAATCATTTGCCAACACTAAATTCAGCATCATCATCTTAAAGCTGACTCTACTTTCTTTCCTGTTTCTTTAAATAACACCATTATTCTCCCCATCACCCAACTCTAAAATTTCTGCATAATTCTGGACTTCATGTCCCTTCTGGTCTACATAATTTAGAACTTTTAATTCATTACACGAATCCATCTCTACTTAAGAACTTAACACCACCTATTTTAGATTCTTATTTTCTGAGAAATTAAAATAGCATCTCTGTATCAGTAATCCAGATATCCAAAGCCTATGTCCACAAGGTTTTCTTAAAAAGTTTGGATTGTCTTCTTTATAATTAAAAATAAAATTAGGGCTGCCTGGGTGGCTCAGTCGGTTGGGTGTCTGGCTTCGGCTCAGGTCATGATCCCAGAGTCCTGGGATCGAGCCCCGCATCAGGCTCCCTGTTCAGTGGGGAGTCTGCTTCTCCCGCTACCTCTCCCTCTGTCTCTCCTCCTTGCTCTTGCTCTCTCTCTCTCTCTCTCAAATAAATAAATAATAAGATTGATAACAGTGTCTATTTACACGATGTAGAACCTAGTATGTTCTGAGGATTCTCTGGGGCTTACATTTCTTCTAATGATGTCTGCTTCCAAAAGACTGTTGGCATACATGGCCATTCT
Organism: Phoca vitulina; assembly: GCF_004348235.1. NCBI lineage: Eukaryota > Metazoa > Chordata > Mammalia > Carnivora > Phocidae > Phoca > Phoca vitulina. The sequence goes on from NW_022589704.1 coordinate 86,841,478, forward strand.
TTATGTACTGCATACATAAAGTACATAAAGGAAAAGGTATCTTTGCTCTTGTTTAGAGCAAGATACCTTTTCCTTTCCCCTAACTCCCTTCCAACCTCACTCCAGAATGCGGTAGCATTACATATTTATTACCTTCTTGTCTGATACGAATTATACTGTATCACTGTTTTTTAAGATTTTATTTATTTATTTATTTAAGAGAGAGAGAGAGACAGAGAGAGAGAGAGAGCAAGCACTAGTGGGGGAGGGGCAGAGGGAGAAGCAGGCTCCCTGCTGAGGGAGCCTGACACTGGGCTGGATCCCAAGATCCTGGGATCATGACCTAAGCCGAAGGCAGATGCTTAACCCACTGAGCCACCCAGGCACCCCAGAATTATACCATACCACTTTAAAAGTAAAAGTGAAAACAATTTAAAAAATTCAATGGGAAATATATCCACCCATTATATTTTACTCACCCATATAGTATTCTAAGTATCATTTCCAGCTTGATCTTAAAACACAGTTTTGATCACATTATACTTTCTTTCTAAAATTTGCATTGGTTTCCCATTGCACCCCGAATTAAAAATAAGTTTATTATCTTGACATTCAAATGACCTATGTATGCAGTCTTTCCTCAATGTGCTTTCTCAGCTACTGCAAGCTCTGAGTTTGAATGTAGGTCTTTTGACTTAGTGGCTATGTGATCTTAAGCAAGTTACTTAAACTGTATATAACTTCGTTTTCTTATCTATAAAATGTGGATAATATTAGCACCTGATTAATAGATATGTTGTGAATAAACTAATAAATGTAAAGCATGCATTATAATGTCTGGCTCTTAAGATATACTCAAAAGGGGTTCGCTATGTTACTATCATTATGAAGTACTTCCACCATTCATGCATGCTCTACCCTCCAGAAAACTGAAAACTGAGGTCACTATCTTCCCAACATATTCTAGTCTCTCTTACATCTATGCTTTCAGCAAAATCATTTGTTCCAGCTGCATTTCCATCTCTACATTTCAATTTCTATTCCTCCATTAGGGCAAAGCTGAAATCAAATGCCATCACCGTTAAAGAACTTTTGACACTACTAAATAGATATGTCTTAGTCTCTGTGTACTGCTGTAACAAAATGCCACAATTTGGGTGGCTCATTAGCAATATAAATTTATTTCTCAGAGTTCCAGTGTCTGGGAGTCTGAGATCAGGGTGCCAGCAGGCCTGGAGAGGACTTCTGGGTCACAGATCTACTGTACTCTTACATGATGGAAGGGGCTAAGGATCTCTGTGGAGACTCCTTTATAAGGTACTAATCCTATTCATGAAGGCTCCATCTTCATGACTTAAGTACCTCTCAAAAGCCTCCCCCCTTAGTATCATCACCATTAGGATTTCAACATACAAATTTGGGGGGACACAAACATTCAGACCATAATAAGATATAGCTAACCATTCTTTGAAACTCAATGCTATTATATATCTTTTATAAAAGACATCAAACCTGACTTAAAAAATACAGACCTTTGTATATACACCTTAATCTTTCTACTAGATTATATTTTTCTTAAAACAGACTGTTTTACTGATCTTCAGATTCTAGTTGGATACCTTAGATCTATGAATACTAAATAATAAGATAAAAATACAATAAATAAAGCATTTTCATCCAAACAATAGTTTAGCATAAATACATCGTGACAAGTAGTGCTAAGATAAATTATAGCAGAGTTGTAGCAATATGCATTTTTTTTAAAGATTTTTTATTTATTTATTTGACAGAGAGACAGTGAGAGAGGGAACACAAGCAGGGGGCAGTGGGAGAGGGAGAAGATGCAGGGCTCAATCCCAGGACCCTGGAATCATGACCTGAGCCAAAAGCAGACCCTTAATGACTGAGCCACCCAGGTGCCCCTGCATTTTTTTTTTTTTTTTTTTTGCTTAGCTTAATACTGTTTTTAATGCAGTTTAATGTTTCCACATTTGGTTCATATTTTATTTTTACTTTTATAAAATGTGATATAATACTTTCCTCGGATATAATGCATGATATTCTAAATGTTACTCAGTTCAGTAAATATATTTTTCCATTAAAAAAATAGTTGAAGGAAATAGAGAAACAAATTTGGCCATGTATGCTTTTGACATGATAAGAAAAAAATTCATATCTTTTTTTTGTTGTTTTTTCTACTTATGTTAACTTCATTCACATTTTTGTTTGGTTTGGTTGACTTTGACCTCTACTTAGTATTATTTGAATAATGCTTTTCCTCACTTTTTAAACTAGATAATTTCCTAAAACTTCATATTCCACTTGTTCTGTTTTTGGCACAAATTTAGAATACTTTTTTTTTTTTTTTTAATTTATAGTCTCTTTACACTGATTGCTCTTCATTTTGTTTCCTATTGTGGTTCACCTTCCTATGGCAGGTTGCATTTTTTATTACAAATTTTTAGCATTTTTACTTCTCATTTCTAACTTCATCCCATTTTCATTATTTTTAAAGACTTTCTATAATTTGTATATGATAAATTAAAAGTAAAACTTTAAAAATTCCTCTTTCAATTATTTCAAGTTTGTATTTGTTAACAACCAATTCTTTGGGTTGCGTAGATGATAGTTTTCTGTTTTCTTACACATTCAGTCTTACTCTGACCCTTCATTTTATATATTTTACATGTGAGTCATTATTTAACTTTTATCCAGTTGAACCTGAGATTCTTTTTTTTTTTTTCATCTTTGACTCAACACATATTAAGGTACAACTACTGAGCTTCATTCAGTGGAGATAATTGCTCACAATTGCAGAGAATTTAGAACACAATGGAACTAGTTAATAAACATTTATATGTGTATATATATCCATGTACATACATTTGTTATAACATAAATATTTATTAGGTTTATATTTATGTGTAAGTAACTGAATCCATAATTCTAATCGTGTAAAAGGAAAATACCTTAACTAATATTCTTAGAATTGAATAGAAGAATAAGAAGTTTAAAAGAAACCTGAAAATTAAGTTTTATTCACTCTGAAAACATTCATTTAGAATTAATCATCTGTCAAAATCATATTATTATAAATGTATACATATACATTTAGTATATTCTTGACTATGAGAGGATAAGGATATGTTTGCAAGGATGTGGTTATAGTGGCTTGGAATTTAAATAGGCATTTTCATGAATCTAGTCAGATGAGCTTCTCCATGTTTCCAAGTTTCTCTTTTTAATTCAGTTTTCTAATCAGTCTTCAAAAATTGTAGCTCTGATTAATATAACATGTATGATAGGAAAAAAACACCTTCTGACCATACAGAGCATAAATACACATCTTTATAACTGTTTGGGAGAGAAAATACCTGTTTTTTATGCCATTGACATATGGTGAATGGTGAAGAAGATGAGGACAATTTTCCTCCCCCAGCATGACACAATTGATAACCTGTTGGAAAGGTTTATTCAAGCTAAGTCTTGGTTCTTTAAGTTAGAATATTCATTGAGGGCTTTCTTATGTTTTGATCTCTTCTATATGGAAACTTAGTATTTATCACTTCTCACTAAGCCATGATGTAGATATTCCTTTCACTAAAGTCATCTAATGTGCTTTCCAACTATTCCTTTGGGAAAACTGTCTGCTGACTCTAACGATGGCATTTTTTTAGAACATTACATTTATTCTGATCAGACTTATATCCTTGTCACCCAAGCTAATGGTGTTTTTACCTTGGCATGTGGAAACTCAAGGTAATGATGTACACTAGAGATCACACATAGTGTGGGTTGAGGCAGATTACCTATGCAGACTTTCATGAAGTAGGAAAAAGAAAAAAAAGGTTTATATCCTTAGCCCCTGATTATTTTTGTGGGTTCCTGTGTTTCACCGGCTTCCTCCCACTACCATAAGTAGGCCTTATGTTATTTGTGTAAAGAGGGAAATCACAGTTAATAATTAACTGAGACACATGAATATTATTTCAATGAAGCACATCACAACTAACAAGTATCCTTCCTCCAGTGTGTCATTTGAATTTTTAAAGTCACCGTTATCAAATCAAACTACCTCAAATTATGAAGCATCTGCTTTATTGGTTTTCTGTCTAACAGAAGTTATAAAATCAATGGTTGCTATGTTTGGCATTGAAACAATCAACTGAGTCACTCAAAAAGCAACTACAAAAATCAGATAGATTGATCAGTTCTGTCAAGGAAACATTGCCTGTGTTGACCATTAATTCATTTTCATCTCAGTTTCTAAGGGGAATCAGTGTCACTTCATATTCTAGCCTCACTCCAAAGAATGTTTATTACATAAGTAAATTTACTGACTGGTAGCCAGTTAAGAAATTATTGTCTACATCTGGACTTCTCATAAAACTTGGAAGCAAAGAAACTTTCAGTAGTGGTTCACTTTTTAATGAGAGGCAATTTCACTAAAGGTCATTTCAGTTGTCAAATTAAGCACTGACAGACTGGCAATATATCTTTGTTAACCTCATAACACAGCCACCTAAGACCCCTTTGTAACCTGAGAAATATATGATCCAACAGGTTTCAGGAGTGCTAAGGTCAACTGAAAAACAACAGAGCTAGGAGTGTTGAAAAGGGACTAAGTCTGGACTTCCAAATTAAGGAATGGCAAGGGCAAACATTGCATGGTTCAAGATGGATTTAAGAGGTTAAGAGAGAAGCCAACTAGCTAACCAAGCTTGGATGTGGTCCCGTGACAAGGTTATGTCAAGCAGAGATAATACACGATTTTACTAATTCTTCTGAGAGAACTTTTGATCGTGGAAATGATCTCTGCATTTTAGAGACTTCTTTTTTGTTGGGTTAATTAATTGTATAATCTCATTGTGACTTTTTATTGTTGTTTATTTTTGTTTGTTTTGATGTTTTTATTAAGTCAAAAACTTCTAGTGTCTCTCTGAACGTGGAGAAGAATTTTATGCCTTGATTGAGTTAATTCCTTAGGGGGTAAAAATCCAAATGCCGTTCTATCTGAGTAAAACACAAGGAGCCTGATATCCCTACTCACATCAGAAACGATGAAGACCATTAAATAATCTTTTAAAAGTTTAGACTTGTTTAATTATATTACTCATAACATACATATTTGCTTTTGTCCTACCTTTACAATGTTCAGTGTCAGTTTCTTGAATGATCAAATGATGTTTATGAAATTTTCTGTTAGCCAGTCTTTCTCTGGATTCCATTCATCGGTTAAGAAAACCAAATTATTTTGTAACATTTCACCAAATGCTTCTAAATAACTCTGCAAGAATTCCATGTGTCCATTTTAGGTATTCAGAAATTTTTATTGAATAACCACTAGATTCTAAATACTAGGGATACAGCAGCAGAAGTAGAAAATAATAAACCAGAAAAACAATATATATTACCATGTTTGGTCATGAAAGGGAAAAATGAAGCAGGGAAGGTTTATAGGGAGTTTGTATATAGAGTTTGTAGGGGCTTGCAATTTTTACAAAGTAAAGTGGTAAGAGAAGTTTTCACCAGAAAGGTAGCATTCAAATAATACCATAAAGGAGGTGAGCAAGTCAGGCTTTCTGATATATTTGGGGGTGATTACTCTAGGAACAGGGAAGGGCTTCTGAGATGGAAGCTTATTTGGCTTGTTCTTTAAGGAACAGTAAGAAAGGTGGTGTGTCTAGAGGGAAATGGCAAGGGTGAGAGTAGTAAGGGGATAAAGGAAATGAGGTCACACAGGTAACGAATATAGATCATGGAGGGGTTTATAGGGCATTATGAAGGCTTTGACTTTTACTCTGATTGGAATGGGAGCCTTTTGAGGAATTGGGCAGAAGACTGACTTAATTGACATTAATATTTTAAAGGTATAACTGGCTATCGAGTTGAGATAGACTAAAGAGGAGGAGGGCATTGATGAAAGCAGAGAAACCAGTTAGAAGACTCTTGGAATGATCTAGTGGAGAGATGATGGCAGCTTGGAGCAGGGTGGTAGTTAGTAATAGTCACTGAGGAATGGTGGGATTCCTCATATGTTTGGCATCAGAATCAAAGATATTTATTGATACTTTGGATGTAAGGCAGAAAAAAAGAGGAATTGAAGATTTTCAAAATTTTTATTTCCTAATTAGCACAGAAGCTACTCTGATTATGACTGTATCACCGAACCCTTTCAATACTAATTTTGCATGAAATTTTACTGTTATCTTTAAATCTTAACAAGCATTGAAATTTTGGTCAATTAGTACATATTCATTAAAATCTCACTAATCCTAATGTAAGCAAAGATGAATTGTTCTAAAAGTAATATCAAACAAGTTTCTTTTATTTCTACAATCTTATTTTCCTGACTATAGAGAAGGAACATGGAAAGAAGTAGCTCAGTAATTATAATCTAGTCACTAAGGGAATTTGGGTCAGTCAAGGAGCCAGTGTGGTTGAAGTCACAGGTGCTATTTGTATGGGCCTATGAGCTTTGCATGTTTCACTCCAGAGAAATCCATTTCTGGCTTCATATATCCACCTCAAAAAGGCATGCCTTTGCTCACAAGGGAAGCCTATAAGTCTGTATGGAGAGGTCAGTCCAGATCCATCTTCATTGCTAAAAAAACAAAACAAACAAACAAAAAACAAAACAAAGCCAAAAAACAACTAACAGAACTTACTTTATTTACCAACAATGAAAGTAAATAGCATTGTCCTCACATTTACACAACACATTACAACTAAGAAAATAAAGAATACAAGTGCTTAGTGGTCTATGTTTTCCTTAAAGAAGTGAACTGAAATATATAGTGAAGCATATATAGGAACTATTAATAAATACTTTTGCAAGCATTTTTTTATTTTAAAGATGCATTAAAATATAGGAATAAGTTTTAGTAAGTGATGTAAAATTGTGAAAAAAAAATTGACTCTGATTGAACTCACTTCTTTCTTTCTCTTTTATTCCAGAACCTACAGATAGGTTGCCTATGCTGTTAATTGCAAATTCTGAAACAATCGAGGTTTTCTATCTCAATGGAAGTAAAATGGCAACCATGAGCTCAGTCAATGGAAATGAAATTCATACTCTGGATTTTATTTATAATGAAGACATGATTTGTTGGATTGAATCAAGAGAATCTTCAAATCATCTCAAATGTATCCAGATAACAAAAACAGGAAGGTTAACAGATGAGTGGACAATCAATATTCTTCAATCCTTCCACAGTGAGTATTTCAATTCATATTATATATCATCCTTTAAGGATTTCATTTACAGATCAGTAAACAGGATTCTTAGATTTTTCTAGCATAGTATTTGGCTATTGGAAACCTATATATGCAAATATGAATATGCTTAAATAAATGTATTCACTACCTGTTTTGAATATACACACACATACACATATAGTTTCATTGTTTATGTAAGTAGTAAGTTACAGTTAAATTCTTTATTTAATGCTTATTCCAGTGTCATCTAAATGAGAATTGTAATTTGCCACTGTTAGTTCACAATGTGATAGTGAAGGTGGGATTTTTAAAAAGCAAGAAACAGAGTTGATAATTATAAGCTCATCAACTGTAGTGTTTGTTAAAATGCCTTAAAACTATTAGATTTATGCTAATTGGTAACAACTACCTCTGTTTGTTGACTTTTTTCTTAGCAAATCAGAGTTTTTATGCATCTTCCAAAAGACTGATTTGTGATTTTGATTTACTTTGATTTCTCATGCCAGAAATTCACAAACTAGCAACTGTACTTCCTTCATATTACCGTAAATGGAAATCACATTGTTACACAGACACACAAAAAAGTCCCTTCTTTTGCGCTGGTGCTTGCTCGCTCTCTTTCTCTCTCTCTCTCTATCTCTCCTGAACTCCACCCCTCCAAAATAGGAGTATAAATTTTATTTGTGCTTGCCTGGGGAAACTGTATGCATGAGAAATTCAAGATATGTCCATTTATTTTATGATTTACAGAAAAAAAAATTATTCTTGAAAACACTGCTAACATAAAAATTGGTAGAAAAATAAAGAAAAATGTGCAGTCAGGCTAAGAAGGAAAAAAAAACAGTGCTTTGAAAGAATAAATGTAGTTTTCAGATGTAGAATGGTGATTTGGATTCAATAATTATATTTTATTAATATTTTTGACATACAGTTAAAGGAATTGGTTATTAATCTTTATTAAATGTAAGAAAATAATACCATGTAATATGTAATAAGTATGACTATATTAAATGAATCGGTGGCAAAATTATAAAAAATGCAATATAAAGGTATGATTGTATATAGTTAAATGAACATAAATAAATGTTTAACAAATCGAATCCAATGCTTTGAAAATCCTCTTAACGTAAATAAAACAATTGCTAAAGCCATTTATTGCAGCACTGGATGAAAATGCCTAGCGAAAGCAGTAAACACTGGCTATTTTCAATGATTCTATGGAAAATGATAATTCCTAATAAATAGTAAATAACAAGGGTTACATACACAAGGAGTACTGCTGTGTGACTTGAGTATTTCAGCCATTGGCTGAGCCAGCTGTTGGAAACTGTTCAAAAACAGGCTCCAGTCTCTGCCATGTTAGTGATTACCTTAACTAATCCAAATGCATTTGTCCCTTGCAAATGGAATGAATACTGGCAGTCAAACAGCAAGGATATTCACTAAGTTGCCAGGTAAAATTATTTTCCAGGTTTACTTAAGCAACTTTTCTACATGTAACATCCTCTATTAGTAGTAGCAATTTCTTCTGTAATATGTATTTTTAAAACAACTTTTATTTTTTTTATTTTTTAGTACATCTAGGGATGGTCAAGCAATTGCGCATTAGAACATCTATAGAATATAATTTGTAACTTAGATTACATTTGAGTTATGTGACAATTCTTGGCAAATCTAGAAAATGAAAGAGATTTTTGTTAAGCAATTCACTGAAATGCTGAATAGAACATTCATTTTGAATTATAAATAATAAATGCAATGGAAATCTTCTAATTAGGATAAATGCTTTTTGACGAAGTCAGATAAAGTCAGATTTAAGCTACGCAATTTCAGTCACTGTAGAAAAAAGTGATTAAATGTGTGGAAGTAATTTAATGATGGGAGTAGAGGAGAGGTGTGAGCAAGGCTGGGCTCCTCTATCGTTGCTTGTAAACCATGCATTTTATCAACATGTCAGCGAATAGCTGCCATTGGATATGGTGGGCTCTTCATCCACTGTGACAATTTTTGAGTTGATAATGAAGTTTGAATATTCCTTGCATGTGTAATTACATAAAATCTCTGCTGTACCATATAAACAAAAATAATGAACTGATGGGAGTATGCCTGAATACCTGTCACTATCCACTCTTCCATAGATGCTTTCCTCTGAATTTGCCTGAGGAAAGCATTCTTTTTTGAAAACAAAATATTAAAAAATTTTTTTTCAAAAAATGAGGAGGAAAGCAATTGTTACAGGTCAAACTTACTTGCATTTAAAATTTGCATAATGGTTTATTTAAACAGTTTTAGTGCAATATTAAAATCTGTATTTTCTATCTCATCTCACTGGATACACACCACATTTCTGTCCTTCCTGTTTTGTCATAGAAAAAAATTTCAGCTACAGACCTCAGATATATTAGACAATCCCGAGTGGCTAGAACAAAGGCAGACATGGGACAGCTAAATCTTATGTTCTTTCTTCTACATTAGAAAGGCAAATACTGGTGCTTTCAAAGAACCTCCCACATCTTCCACAAATAATATCTATGATGTGTGTGTGTGTGTGTGTGTGTGTGTATAGCTAGTTAATACCACATATTCCTGCTGGGATCTGGAATTTTAGCAAAGTGATCAGGCCACCCATTGAGTTCTAAAAAAAAAAAAAAGAGAGAGACAGTTAAAATTAGCAAAGATGTTGATCTGAGGACACATTTCCAGAGAACTTTCAGAATTCCCTTTTTGATACCATATGCTTAATGTTGTAGGCAGTGATATTAAATTATGTCTTAATTTTTACATTAACATTAGGTGAATTTATACTTTGAAGTAAGTAAACCATTCTGATTTACAATCAAGACGTAATCATAAAAGACTGTCCTGAACGCCTAGTAAAAAGAAAAGAAGAACAAAAAACACTCTCAGCACTCTTTTCCTCTATAAATTTGTATTTATTGTTAGTTCAGTTGTCAGGCTGCAAAGAACTAAATTACTATTTACTGTCATTTGCCAACATGCTTGAAACTCACCAAAGCAGATATTAAACATGTGCTAAGCTTCAATTGTTGTTATTTTTTTTTCCTATGAATTTGGTCAAATATACCTTACACACTAGAGATGTATTCCCCTACAAATTTTGCTTGATGTTATATAGAATTTTTAAACCATTATTCTCATAGTATTTTTTGTCTAGATTCACGTGTCTGCTTGTTTCATTATGGATTTTAATAATCAAAGTGGGACTCTCTTGATGATCCCATCATGAGGCCATATATCAGGTAGAACAAAATTTTTGGCAGGTTTTCCTAATCTATCAATCTGAAGCTTGAAAATTAAAATGCTCTTTTCATGATGAATAAATAAGTCATGTACTATATTTGAAATCCATGACATCTAATTACTGAAACCTGTTTCTGTCTTAATAAACTCTATCGTGATAGAAGGAAGAAGGAAATGAGGGAAGGAGAGAAAAGAGAAGGAAAAAAAGAAGCTATTATTTTTATGGCAAGTAGCTCTAGTAAAATAATTTCTGACTTAGTGTTTATTTGATCATTTTTTCTCTATAAGTATAATAATTATTTAACTATTTCTTTTTATTTTGCATTTCCTTAAAGAATTTATGTCAAGTAAAATAGGCATTTTTTTCTCCTCATATTCCTTGACCATTAGAAATTTTTAATGTTGTAGACACATTTACAATAAGAACTTAGCATCAACTCTAAAGACAGTGAGAAGAAGAAGCATAATTAAGCAAAGTAATAAAACTAGCATGTAGCACTTCAGTTTTTGATTAAGATTCTGGGGTTTTTAATTTTAAATTTTATTTTTTTCAGACTGTAACATCTTGTGACTTGTACATTTATTTTAACACTGGTTTATATTTCTATCGCCACAATATTTGGGGTAAAAGGAATGGTGAGTTGATATGGTCCTAGCTCTGTCATTAACTGGCTACCTGACCTTATGGAAATCATTTTAAAATGAAAGAACTTACTCACATAACGACTAAGATCCTGCCCAGATTTAAACATACTTTCCCCTTCCATTACTTCGTGTTTCTCTTGTAATTTGAGATATTCCTCTGTGTGGGGGTGTGTGTGTGTGTGTGTGTGTGTGTGTGTGAGAGGAGGAATATTTGTTTCTTCCGCCTTTTTATCCCTTTCTTATTTTTCTCCCACCTAATCACTCACAATAGGTACACTTCAGTCTCTTTATAATACAAGTTCCTAAAACATGCTCCTTGGGACACCAGTTCTGTAAGACATTTTTGGAAAAATGATTTTGTCATCAAATGGATTTAGGAAATTTTGCATGCTATGGAACCTATTGGAGATTTATATGTACATAGCATGTTAAAGATTATTCAAAACCCTTCGGTAAAGTACCTGTTTTACTTTGTGTAGCCCAGGATTTCCTTTACTTGAGTACTTAACACTTGGTTGATATTTTTGTGGGTGTGTCTGTGAGTGTGTTTCTTTGGATATTTGTTTCTAAGGAGGTGGTATGAGTGTGTATATATGCCTAATATGTATTAACATCCCAAATATCTAGGGTTTTATGTTATCCACTTTGAGAAATATTGTTTTAAAGGTCTTAGGGAGAATCACTCAGATTGGATTCTCTCATCACTTTCTTATATATTTACTGTCTTTGTGACTAAAGCTATACAAGCTATGTGTGCAAGAAGCTATAGAGAATTCCTATAATCACAGTTTTTTAGCTTTTTCTTCCTAATGGCCCAATTGCTTTTAGTTTGCACACAAAGGATATAGGGTCCAAATACCACATACTCTGAGATTATGATAACAACACCAGAGTCTGTTTCAGAATTGGAGCTGACAGGAATTAGATATGCAATAAAGATTTGCACATATGTGAAATTCATTCCAGGAAAGGGCCTAGCCTAAAAGATCATTTGTGGTTGAGGATGATAGCAAAGAGTACATTTTAGTACTAATTTTAAAATATAGACAGTGTCCGGTAACTTTTAAATTTTAACATTTTTTTCCAGAGTTAGGAAGAATATGGAGACAAAAACATTTTGATGATAGAGGAGCAATGTCAGTCAGAGAAAGACAAATATCAAATGATTTCACTCATATGTGGAATTTAAGAAACTAAACAGATGAACACAGGGGAAGAGAGGGAGACAAACTGTAAGAGATTCCTAACTATAGGAAACAAACTGAGGGTTGCTGGAGGGAATGTGGGTGGGGGTAACTGGGTGATGGGTATTAAGGAGGGCACTTGATGGAATGAGCACTGGGTGTTATATGAAACTGATGAATCACTAAATTACCGCTGAAACTAATAATATACTATATGTTAATTAAATTGAATTTAAATTAAAAAAATAGCAATGTCAAATAAAGAGATGATAATATAGATAGTGAAGGATTTTTAAAATGTTTGTGAAATACAGGTCTAGATTTAAAAAAACAACAACACTGTGTTGGGGACATATTCATAGGTGTTCTAGTTGTCAAAAAGGTATTTCCCCTTCCATAGAGTAGTCCTGATAATTTTCTAAGCACCTCATAAAACTTAGAAGACCTCAACTCCATTATATGGAATTCCCTTTGCTTTGATTTTGTGCTTAACAAATAACTTTCAGGTTTGGCCTCTCACCATAAATTCCTCTAGGGAAGAATTTGTTAGGAGGGTGTCTGTTAGTAATTGTTTCACTGGAGCATCTTATCAGTAGTTGTAAATTGACAAATTGACTTTCTGGTTGATCTCTTGGTCTCCTGGGAGTCTGGTAAACATGAAATAATTCTCCAAAGCCTGCTAATCCTTTGGTGAACAACTCAAACAGCGTCCCTGAAATTGCAAATCTAGTGATTAAATGTGGGCTTAAGATATTCTGTAAATCGTTATCATCTTAATGACAATATTTACTTGATAACGTTATGTTTTCTTAGCAACTTTTGTTATTTTAATGTGAGAATTAATCCATAGCATCTCAATCTCCCTGTTTAAGGTGATGCTAAAGAAGATGTATCTATCTCTCTATATTAAGTGTTATTATTCAGTTTAGTTTCACTCAAAAATAGGTAGTTATGCTATATTTCCAAAACTAAATGGTAAGGAAGCCCTATGTACTACTAGTCAACATTGAGACTAATTTTCCAAAAACTCCCTTGTAATAAAACACATTCCAAAATTGCGCTAGAGGGTGTTTTTAATCCTGAAAAGTCACAAAAAGGCAATAACTCTATAGCCAAAGTAGCTTCTATTTAATTTTTGTTGTTGTTGGGAGATGTCATTTTGCAACAACAGCAATAATAGCAACAAAAACCTTTATGGTTTCCCTTGTGGCTTGGTAGAACAGTTCAACTTATCTGAACTGGTAAGAACAATTTATTATCCATATGAAATACCTCACCTGGCCTTAAGACTTAGTTGGTTGTTTGTGTTGTTTAAAAATATATTGATGATTTGTTTGGACTTGTGAGAGGTAGATGAAATCAAAATTATTATAAAGTGTCTGACTTCTCCTTTATAGAAGACTCACTATGTCTGAAAGAATACTTTTTTTTCTGAATAATTTTTGGTACATCAGTCCAGGTTCTGTGCAGGGAACAAATACCTCACTGTTTGAATCAGGAAGGGCTTTAATACAGAATGCTCTCAAAATTGTTGGAAGACATGGAGGAGAGAATTCTAGACTGTGCCTTTGGAAAAGACATCAGACAACACAGAACTTTAGAGGCTACCATGATTCTCTGTACCAGAACTATGCTGGAAGTAAAAACCCACTTCTCTTTCTACCGCTGCATTGGCAGCTACCTTTGAAGCCCTGGTAACTGGAGACTGGACGTCCCCAGCTGCAATCCGGAAGCAGGAAGGCTTGTGATGCAGCCGAGACCACTCCTGCTGTGTCCACACCGCTTCCTGTCACGGACCTGGAGGACGGACACTGAGCACTACTCCAAGCAAATGTCTTATTTACAACAATTGTGCTTCCCAGTCTAAAATGTTAAAATGGGCAGGAAAGTAGCCTCCTACTTTTACTTCCAAATTCCCAAGTGCCTGTCAGTTAGCTTCCAAAAACTTAGCTTCTAGTTTGTGTGGCAAAGATAGTTCAAGGCTTTTCAATCTCTTCAAATGGGCAGAAAACAGAGTGAGATTGATAAGAGCAAATCCAGGGTACCTAGCATAGATTTTTGGGCATCTTTTACCTAGAAATAGTTAATATCAATTCTTTTTTAGTTGAAATTATTTTTTTTGCTTTAGCATAGTTACTTACAACTTCAGTAAAACCAGTATAGGAGCTGATTATTACTGTTTTGTTCTACTCCTTGAGAATTACCATTTTTTTAATTCACATTATGTCAGTATGCTTTCCACAGTTTCCTATCTTTCCTTGGAATCATCAATTTACTTCAAGAAAACACTCCCATATTTTCTCCAGATTACCCCATTAGACCCGTCTATTATTTGTCTCCTCTCAACTGATTTCAGGAACTGGTCAAGTATTTCATCTTCCTTCATGGACATCAAAACAAAACAAAACAAGCCAAAGGGTTATGTCTGGCAGGAAGAAAGATTACATCGTTGAATTCTACTGACATACACATGCAGGTTTTGAAAATAATCTTTTTATTACTTGCTTTTGTTATCACAAAGAGAGGTACTTAGTTGTCTCTGAAGTTCTGAACAGGAATAACACTTTTTTTAAAAAGACATTCTAAAATGAAATAAAGCTTTCTTTTAAACTTTTCTCTGTATCAGATGCAAGTTTTACTCTCTCAGAGCTTTGAGGATTTAGTTTGTAAGAAGAATATAACTGACTAAATTAGAATTATCATGGGTATCTCCACAAAAATTCTGAACTTGGAGGGGTGCGTTATGATTGTGATTATTCACACAAAAGGCCATTGGGAATTACAGCAGGTACTTAGATAATTTATGCATAAAGATGTTTGTTCCTAAACTACAGATAATTGAGGCAAAATGCTTCTAATGTGTGAACTATGCAAATTATCATCTCAGTGTTCCATCCCATTCTGTGTTAGGCCTGAGCTTTTATTTTGGGATTCTCAGTATTGTCCATCCTATTTCCATGGGATGAGATTCACACAGAATTGCAAGGAGATTCAAGGTAATTATTTTGATAAACACAAGCTCAATTTTCCAACTTTTTCCCCTTGAATTATATTGGCTTATCTTGGACATATCCAGTTCAGTTCCAGACCACCATAATAAAGTGAATATCACAATAAAACAAGTCAAATATTTTTGTTTCCCAGTGAATATAAAGGAAATTTTATACTATACTATAGTCTATTAAGTGTGCAATAACATTATGTCTAAAAAAACAATGTACATAACTTGCTTAAAATATACTGTATTGCTGGGGCACCTGGGTGTAGTCAGTTAAACCTTCAACTCTTGGTTTCAGCCCAATCACGATCTTGGGGTCATTGGCCCAAGCCCCACTTTGGGCTCTGCTCTCAGTGAGGAATCTGCTTGAGATTCTCTCTCCCTCTCCCTTGACCCCTCCTGCTCCTGTTCTCTCTCTCTCTCTTTCTCTAAAAATAAATAAATAAATCTTTAATATAAATATATATACATATATATATATATACTTTATTGTCAAATAATGCTAACTAACACCTGAGCTTTCAGTGAGTCATAACTTTTGCTGGCACAGGGTCTTGCTGCAATGCTGATGGTTGCTGGCTGATCAGGGTGGCAGTTGCTGAAGGCTGAGGTGGCTATGGCCATTTCTTTTTTTTTTTTTTTTTTTTAAGATTTTATTTATTTATTTGAGAGAGAGAGAGAGAGATCACAAGTAGGCAGACAGGCAGGCAGAGGGAGAGGGAGAAGCAGGCTCCCTGCTGAGCACAGAGCCCGATGTGGGGCTCGATCCCAGGACCCTGGGATCATGACCTGAGCCGAAGGCAGATGCTTAACCATCTGAGCCACCCAGGCGTCCCTGGCTATGGCCATTTCTTAAAATAATATAGTGATGAAGTTTGCCACACAATGGACTCTAGCTGTTTCTACCACATCTACAGTTACTTCCTCCGTTGATGTGTTGCAGCCTTTAAAGTCATCCATGAGAGTTGGCCTCCAAACATCTGTGAATGTTGATATTTTCACCTTTTCCCATGAATCAGAAATGTTTTAAATGGCATTCAGATTAATAAGTCCCTTCCAGAAGGTTTTCAACTTATAGGCATTCCTTATTTTATTGTGCTTTGCATTATTGCACTTTGAATACATTTCATTTTTTACAAACCAAAGATTACTGGCAAGTTTCTAGATGTCAGTTTTCTAACTGCATTTTCTCACTTCATGTCTCTGTCTCACATTTTGGTAATTCTTCCAGTATTTCATGTTTTTTAATTATTATATTTCTTATGGAGATCTGTAATCAGTGATATTTGATGGGCTCTTGTCCTAGTTTTGGGGCATCATGAATCACACCCATATAAGACAGTGAACTTACTTGATAAATATTGTAAATGTTCTGACTGCTCCACCAGACGACCATTCCCCCATCTCTCTCTCTCTCTCTCCTCAGACCTCCCTATTCCCTGAGACATAGCAGTATTGAAATTAGTCTAATAAATAACCCTACAGTGGCTTCTAAGTGTTCAAGTGAAAGGAAAGTGTCATGTCTCTCACTTTAAATCAAAAGGTAAAAATGATTAATCTTAGAGCATGTCAAAGGCCAAGACTGGCTGGAAGCTAGGATTCTTGCACCGGTTAGCCAAGTTGTAAATGCAAAGGAAAAGTTCTTGGCAGAAATGAAAAATGCTACTCCAGTGAGCACATGAGTGATAAGAAAGTGAAACAACTTTATTGCTGATATAGAAAAAGTTTTAGTTGTCTGGATAAAAGATGAAATGTTCTACAACATTCCCTTAAACTAAAACCAAAGCCAGAACAAGAACCTAACTCTCTTTAATTCTGTGAAGACTGAGAGGTGAGGAAGCTGCAAGGTGCAAGATAAAGGAACAAGTGCTGGTATAGAAGCTATAGCAAGTTATCCAGAAGATCTAGCTAGTATCATTAATGGAGGTAGCTACACTAAACAGATGTTCAGTGTAAACAAAACAGCCTTCTGTTGGAAGAAGATGCCATCTAGAATTTTCATAGCTACAGAGGAGAAGCCAATGCCTGGCTTCAAAGCTTCAAGAGATAGCCTGACTTCATGTTGGGCTAATGCAGCTGGTGACTTTCAGTTAAATCCAATACTCATTTACCATTCCAAAAATCCTAGGGCCCTTAGAATTATGGTACACTACTCTGCCTGTATTCTGTAAATGGAACAATGAAGCCTGGATGACAGTACCCATCTGTTTACAACAGGGCTTACTGAATATTTTAGGAACACTGTAGAGACCTATTGCAAAAAAAAAAAACAAAAACCAAAAAACAAAACAAAACAAAAAAAACAAAACACCAACAACAAAAAAACAAGAATTCTTTCACCATATTACTGCTCATTGACAATGCACCTGGTCACCCAAGAGCTCTGCTAGGGGTGTACAACAAGATTAATGTTGTTTTCATGCCTACTAACACAACATCCATTCTGCAGCCTACGGATCAAAGAGTAATTTTGACTTTCAAGTCTTACTATTTAAAAAATAATATTTCGGGGTGCCTGGGTGGCTCAGTCGGTTAAGCGTCTGCCTTCGGCTCAGGTCATGATCCCAGGGTCCTGGGATCGAGCCCCACATCCGGCTCCTTGCTCTGCGGGAAGCCTGCTTCTCCTTCTCCCTCTCCCTCTGCTGCTCCCCCTGCTTGTGTTCCCTCTCTCTCTCTGTCAAATAAATAAATAAAATCTTTAAAAATATATATATATTTCTTTTTTTAAAGATTTTATTTATTTGACAGAGAGAAGGCACAAGCAGGGGGAGCATCAGGCGGAGGGAGAGGCAGAAACAGTCTCCCTGCTGAGCAGGGAGCCCGACATGGGGCTCGATCTCAGGACACTAGGATCATGACCTGAGCCGAAAGCAGACGTTTAATTGACAGAGACATCCAAGGCACCCCAAGAAATATATTTCTTAAGGCTATAGTTGCCATAGACAGTGCCTCCTTTGATGGATATGAGCAAAGCAATTGACACCCTTCTGGGACGGATTTACCATTTTGGTTGCCACTAAGAAGTAGAGCTTGAAGATGTAACTGAATTTCTGCATTATTATGATAAAACTTGAATGGGTGAAGAGTTGCAAAGAAAGTGGTTTTTTGAGGTGGAACCATGGTGAAAATGCTGCAAAGATTGGTGAAATGTCAACAAAGTATCTAGAATATTACATAAACTTAGGGGATAAGGCAGAGTAGCAGGGTTTGAAAGGATTGACTCCAATTTTCAAAGAAGTTCTACTGTGCATAAAATGCTATCAAATAGCATTGCATGCTACAGAGAGGCTGGTGGTAAAAGGAAGAGTCCGTCGATGTGGCAAACTTCATCATTATCTTATTTTAAGAAATGGCCACAGCTACCTCAGCCTTCACAACTGCCACCCTGATCATCCAGCAACCATCAGCATTGAAGCAAGACCTTCTGTCAGCAAAAGTTATGACCCCTGAAAGCTCAGGTGTTGGTTAATATTATTTGGCAATAAAGCACATTTTATTAAGGTATGTACATTGTTTTTTTTAGACAGAATGCTATTGCACTCTTAATAAACTACATTATAGTGTAAAAATAACATTTATATGCACTGGAAAACAAACAAACAAAATATTTGACATGCTTTTTGCAATACTCGCTTTATTGTGGTGGTCTGGAACTGAACTCATAATATATCCAAGCTATGTCTGTAGTTCATATTGAATGAAGCATCAGATTTATTTCTAGGCATCATTATATAAAGTTTAAAAGTATTGAAAGATTATTATAGCCAGATATTCAACAAATACATAATTTTCTTAGGGTTTCTGCTGGAACTTTAAAAAAAACATTACTTTTAAACTAATAATATTGATATTGAAATCAAGTAGTATCAGCATATGAGAACCAAAGTTTTAAAAATAGGTGTTTTCTTACCCAGAATTAGATCTAAGATGGGCATTGAGTTTTAGGAGATGTATATGCCTTATATATGCCTTATTTATTTATTTATTTTATTTAAATTATTTTGAAAAATAAACTTTTCAGAATTTTTTGTTAGCAATTGTTTTATTTGTTTATAGATTACAATATACATTGAGTATTTCATGGTTCTGAATGCTAGGAACTGAATGTTTGTGTACCCTCAAAATTCATAATGTTGAAGCCCTAATCCCCAATGTGGTGTTATCTGGGTGTAGACTCTTTGAGAGGTAATTAGGTTCAGGTGAAGTCATAAGAGTAGATCCCCCAAGATGGGATTAATACTATTATAGAAGAGGAGATGACCAGAGATCTCTGTCTCTTCCATGTGAAAATGCAGAAAGAAGATGGTGTCTGTACCTGAAAGAGAGCTCTCTCTAAATACAGAATCAGCTGGCACCCTGAAATTGGACTTCCCACAATCGAGATCTGTGGGAAATAAATCTGTGTTGTTTAAGATATCCAGGCCATGGCATTTTGTTATAGGCACTCAAAGTGACTAAAACCTTCTCTTTTCTTCATTCTAAAAATAGAAGTACATTTATTTCTTGGTGTATCCATCTGGAGTGTCATGGGACAAATCCCCAGAAAAACAGACAGACAGACAAACAGACAAACAAAAAAACACTCTTCTTCTATGTGTACAGTTCTTAAACTAACATTAGAATCAGATGTCTGAGGTGGAGGACTGTAAATTTGTCACTGTGGTGTTTGACTAAATCTGGATTTCTCCTGTGTTATTCTTTAATTCAGAGATGCTCTAAAACCTTCAGGATGCATCACTGTAAATCCTAGAAATAATCTCCACCCATGTCAAATAAATTAAACTGATCATTTGTGATTGTTTTTGACTCTTGGGCTTAACTTTTAATTTTTTTTAAATAAAATAAATAGAAAGAGTCCAAAGGTATTTATTGTTTTTTTATTATGTATATGTCTCCAAAGAACTCATGCCATTTCATTACCATCATGTAATTAATCTTGACAGTAGAGTAAGTTTAATCTAAAATGTTTGCTAGTAGTGAACATAACTGAGGAAACATCTTACAGATATTTGGTCTTTGGGTTTCTCACTTTGATTTTTTTTTTTTTTTTTTTACCAGACCCAATGCAACTGATAGCATTGGTCCAACTAAACCTCTATTTACAGAATCAGTCCACTAGAAATACATCAGTACATTTTTTCTCTTATTGTACATTAGAACTAATAACGCAGGAGAACAAAGCATTTTTTATTTGTTTTGTTTCAGGTTCTGGGTCTGTCACTTGGGTAGATTAAGAAATATGACAAATATGAATAATAAACAATAATAATACTATAATATTATATTATATAAGATGAAATATGATAATTGCATCATATATCATATAAACACATAGTAATCATCATTTAATCAAAAGTTTGTGTTTTTAGGGGCATCTGGGTGACTCAGTCAGTTAAGCGTCTGTCTTCGGTTCAGGTCAATGATCCCAGGGTCCTGAGATCGGGCCTGCATTGGGCTCCCTGCTCAGCAGAGAGCCTGCTTCTCCTTCTCCTCCCTGCTCCTGCTCTCTCTCACAGTCTCTGTGTCTCTCTGTCTCCAATAAATCAATAAAATCTAAAAAAAAAAGTTTGTGTTTTTAGGGATATGCGTCAAAAGGTAATCTAAAGTAATCTAATATGTACAACCAGAAGAAGTCAAGGTAACCAGTAGTCTCAGAGACAAACCATGGCCAAGGTGCCAATATATTCTTAATCAAAGCTGCAAAGCTCTGAGAGTCATAAAAGGATTCTTGGGAGGCATAGACAACAAAGAAGGACTGTAGAAAATTGGAAGCAGTAATAAGGCTGTAGAAGTCAAGATGTGGCAGTTTTAATGCAAAAGTGGATGTGACGGCATTTCATCCCCAGTACAACATTTTGTCAGGACAGTGTTCTGATCTTTGCTTTATTATCCCTTCTTATTCATTTAAGCTCACCAGTTGTCATTATTCTTCCAACTGTTATATGGCACTATCATCCCTCAACTATTCCTGCAAATTGCTATCTGCCCAATTATGCTTTCATAATAGTACTCATCCACATTAAATAATGTAAATCTTTCTTATATACATCTTTCCTGGGTAAAGAATAGTGGCTTGCCAAATTTGAGCTCACAGGTAAAATCAAGGAAAATAGTGCAGCTGATTAAAGAACAAAGGAGCTGTGACTTAAGATGACTCCCAAACTGATTGAGTTAGAGGTGAGGGCACACATTTTAGGCAGGAGGTTCTTGAGCAAAGACTAGCATGAATAGAACAGCAGTATTGATTTGGAAACATTTACTGGGAACTTACCTGGGCTAAACACAATTCTAGGTTTGGGGAATATAGCAGTGAATAAGATATACAGAATCTGCTGGCATGGGGCTTACATTCTAATGTGGGGAGATAGTGAACTACTAAATAACTAGTTAATTTCTATCAGTGATGAATGTTACAAAGAAAATGAAAATAGGGCAATGGTATTGACTGGTGGGGATGAGTCACTGTGTGTGGAGGGGGAGTGAGGTGGTATTTTTAATATCCACTGGTCAAGAGAGGCCTTTCTGAGAAACTGACATTTGAGCAGACACCTGAATGAAGCGAGAGCCCAAACCATGCACATTCAGATACTCTGCTCTTGAAGATCAAGTACAAATGTCCTAAGGTGGAAGATTTCTTTGCAGGTTCAAGAAAAAGTAAGGAGGCCAGTGTGATTGGACCAGAGTGAGCAAGGCAGATATGAGGTGGAAGGGAGTTTAAAGACCTAAGCGATGTTAAAGACTTTAGATTTTATGCTAATGTGGTGAGAAGTCATTGGAGATTCTAAGGAGAGGAGTGATATTTTGGAAAGTAAGAATATAGACTTAAGATTATTTGTTCCATTTCTTTGAAAAAAGCTGATGGTATTTTGATAGGGATTGCATTAAATGTGTAGATTGCTCTAGATTTCTATGGAACCAGAAAAGACCCCGAATAGCCAGAAGAATGTTGAAAAAGAAAAGCAAAGCTGGTGGTATCACAATCCCGGACTTCAAGCTCTATTACAAAGCTGTAATCATCAATACAGTATGGTACTGGCACAAAAACAGACACATAGATCAATGGAACAGAATAGAGAGCCCAGAAATGGATCCTCAACTCTATGGTCAACTCATCTTTGACAAAGCAGGAAAGAATGTCCAATGGAAAAAAGACAGTCTCTTCAACAAATGGTATTGGGGAAATTGGACAGCCACATGCAGAAGAATGAAACTGGACCATTTCCTTACACCACACACAAAAATAGACTCCAAATGGTTGAAACACCTAAATGTGAGACAGGAGTCCATCAAAATCCTAGAGGAGAACACAGGCAGCAACCCCTTTGACCTCAGCCACAGCAACTTCTTCCTAGAAACATCGCCAAAGGCAAGGGTAGCAAGGGCAAAAATGAACTCTCAGGATAAAAAGCTTTGCACAGCAAAAGAAACAGTCAACAAAACCAAAAGACAATCGACAGAATGGGAGAAGATATTTACAAATGACATATCAGATAAATGGCTAGTGTCCAAAATCTATAAAGAACTTATCAAACTCAACACCCAAAGAACAAATGATCCAATCAAGAAATGGGCAGAAGACATGAACAGACATTTTTCCAAAGAAGACATCCAAATGGCCAACAGACACATGAAAAAGTGCTCAACATCGCTCGGCATCAGGGAAATCCAAATCAAAACCTCAATGAGATACCACCTCATACCAGTCAGAATGGCTAAAATTAACAAGTCAGGAAATGACAGATATTGACAGGGATGCAGAGAAAGGGGAACCCTCTTTCAGAATTCCCACACTGTCGGTGGGAATGCAAGCTGGTGCAACCACTCTGGAAAACAGTATGGAGGTTCCCCAAAAAGTTGAAAATAGAGCTACCCTATGATCCAGCAATTGCTCTAGTGGGTATTTACCCCAAAGATACAAATGTAGGGATCCGAAGGGGTATGTGCACCCCAATGTTTAGAGCAGCAATGTCCACAATAGCCAAACTATGGAAAGAGCCAAGATGTCCATCGACAGATGAATGGATAAAGAAGATGTGGTATATATATATACAATGGAATATTAAGCAGCCATAAAAAAAAAAAAAAACACACACAAAGAACAAAAAACAAAAAAAACAAAAAAACAAAAAAACACGAAATCTTGCCCTTTGCAACAACGTGGATGGAACTAGAGGGTATTATGCTAAGCGAAATAAGTCAATCAGAGAAAGACATGTATCATATGATCTCACTGATATGAGGAATTCTTAATCTCAGGAAACAAACTGAGGGTTGCTGGATTGGTGGGGGGGTGGGAGGGATGGGGTGGCTGGGTGATAGACATTGGGGAGGGTATGTGCTATGGTGAGCACTGTGAATTGTGTAAGACTGTTGAATCACAGATCTATACCTCTGAAACAAATGCATTATATGCTTAAAAAAAAAAAAAAAAGATAGTAGGAAGGGAAAAATGAAGGGGGTGGAATCGGAGGGGGAGATGAACCATGAGAGACTATGGACTCCGAGAAACAAATTGAGGGTTCTAGAGGGGAGGGGGGTGGGGAGATGGGTTAGCCTGGTGACGGGTATTAAAGAGGGCACGTGTTGAATGGAGCACTGGTGTTATACACAAACAAGGAATTATGGACCACTACATCAAAAACTAATGATATAATGTAAGGTGATCAACATAACATAATAAAATTAAAAAAAAAAGAATATAGACTTAAGATTTAGACTAAAACCTGTTGTTTATTAAAACCCTGAGGAAGAAACAACACAAATGTACGTTGGTATCATCTCCTGGATGGCGTTCATGGTAACATGTTACAAACACTCCATAAAGTTTTGATCTAAAATTGAGCTGAATTTCAGCAAACGTAGATATTTATAAAAATATCAGTGATACCATTTTGAAAGCATTAGCACATGAGAGTAAATTCCAAGAGTCTTTTCAGCTTGTTAAAACTTTTTTATCACTGACAATCAAGTGTAACATAGAACTCAGACTATGAAGAGAACTGTTTTCTTCTTTGGTGTCCTGATATCATCTGAGTTTTACAAAGATCCCTTAGTTGAAAGATCAGTGAAGAAGCTATTGCAGCGATCCAAAAGAGAGAAAACAGTGTCTTGACTAAGGAGAGTAATATTAGAGATGGAAAGAAATGTATTGTTTCAGGTGAGCTCTTAAGATGTGTGATAGATTTAGTCTGGGATGAAGTGAGGACCGATAAAACTAAAACAAAGGATGAATCATTTGAGTTATGAGTCAAATAAGAATGCAAAGTTTTGCCTAGTGGGAAAAACACTTGTGCAAACTGGTTTTGTTTTTTGTTTGCGTGTTTGTTTTGTTTTGTTTGTTTTTACTGTAGAGAGAGAATAACACTTGCATCTTTTCTAAGTGCATTCACCATAGGAAATAAGATTGGTTTGTAATGTGGGTTAGAAGATGGAATTGAGAAATAGTGGAACAGTGAAAGCTAGGCCATCTTCTGTTCCTTCCTCACAAGAGAAAACATAAGAACACTGAAGACTTACACAACTACCTAATATTGGCCCACCATCCCATGTTAGAAGCACCTTCCTTGTCTTTTCTCATAAAGACATGGACAGAGTGTATGTAGAACTTTGTGACTATTCGTATAAAGAACTGGCCTTGATGATCATTTTGACTACATTTCATGTGTTTAAGAAACAGAATTGGAGCCTAGGAAGAGGCAGTCTTTCATTAGTTAAAGGAAAAGGAGAAGGCTCTGTAATGTGCCAGAGTCTATTCTTTATTAAGGATGTGCCTGCCCACAGTACACACAAATTAAACTTCTATAATACCATTTTAATTATTATACAACAGACAGAGGCTTTGTTTACTCAATTCAGTTTATTTAATGTCATGGAGGGATAAAGTGAGTACATGCTTCTTGATAAAGATTATGGTGACATATAAAAATAAATGTAATTACATCTTATCATCCAGTGAGCATTTTCAAATGTTCTGGCAAAGAAATATGATATAAAACTTAAATGTTAATTTACCACTTAAACCAAGAGACACATAAATCAAAGAAAACAGATAGTTTCTTTACAATCTTACCATTTTTAAAATTTTATTTTTACCTGCTCTTCTCTGTATTTACATTATAAGCAATAAAACTCTCTTTAGTGAAGGCAACATCACAGCTTGAGGGACAATCTTTGTATGGAAATAAAAATGCTAAGTTAAAATGTTCATAATATACAAAAAGAAAAGACATGTGGATAGAAGCAATCTGTGTTTGGAATGTTTCTGATTTTCTGTGATGTCTTCAAATTTTCTATCATTCTTGGCTTCTTCATCTAAGCTAGACTATAACTTACATGTATTCCTTATATATTTAATTTTGACAAAGGAAATATGTGTAGTATATACTGCATAGGCTCACCTTTGCTCTGATACTCTTTGAAGCCACCATCTCTCTCCTGGAATTTACAGAATCTTCCTAACTGGTCACCTGCTTTCAGACTTATCCCTTTCATCCACACAACAGCTAGAATGGTCTCTTTAAAAAGCTAAACAGACATCTAACTTTTCTGCTTGAAACTGTCCCCAGGGATTTTCCATTAAACACTGCAGATTGAACAAAACTGTTTATATTATATTTGTTCTTTTTTGGAAATCTCCTGTAAATGCTATAAAAGGAAATGTCTTTTATTAATCCAAAAAGAAAGAAAGAGGAGACAAAGCATGTGAGATAATTTTGGATAATAAAGAGCAGATGATTAAATGATAAATGAATTATTTTTAATGTTTCTCTGCTTTGCTGAGTGCAGATGGGATGCCAAGATGAAGAACCCCAGAGAGGCTCAAAAATTAGAGTCTGGTCACCTCTAAAGGTGGGGTTATAGGATAGGACTAGTAATAAGTGGATTAGCTTAGAACCTGTTTTGAGAATAGCTCAGCTCCTAGATCCTGCTAGGCAACCTCTTATCCCCTACATCAGCAGAAAATGAGATGTTTGATTTCTGACATAGTTAAATGATAAATGTCTGGACTAATTTAAAAAAAAAAAAAGCCCCAGGATTATGGCAATGGAACGAGCTATACAGATTGGAACAAGGGGATGTCAGACAACTGGAAGGATGTCAAAAGCAAAAACAAACAAACAAACAAAGACATTAATAGATGAGTGTATTTTTTTGTTTGTTTTGGCTTTTTTTTTCATTTAGGGAGGAGTTTTAGAGTTCTTTTGTAGAATTATGCAATAATAAATTACACCAAAGGAAAAAACAACAAGAAAAAATGGAACTCTAAAAAAGCAAGTTATTCAGGGAAGGAAGTATGAAACTTTTCTTTGCTTTTCAACAAAAATTTATATAGTCATAATTATATAAACATTGAATATTAATATCACTAAAATTAAGATTGTGGGAGGATGAAGGGAGAGCAAGCATGAATGCATATCTGTATGTATGTGTGGAGGGGTATAAAGAATTAAATCCTAATCTTGTGTAACAAAAAGCCTATAGATTATATAAATAACTTTAAAAACACTAAAATTATAGTAGAAACATGCTATATAGAATTATGGAAATGAATACAGTTGAGATAGCTAAAACAATTAGAAGAGTAGAGGTGAAGTAGGCACCACTACATTTTACTGTCAGCCTTGATGGGGTATTTGACTTTTTAAATCATGTATATTTACAGTATGATAAAAATAAAAATTGCATTTAAAATAAAATAATCTCCTGGTTTTTCAATATGTTTATGAAATCTACCCATCTACTGTAGTTTGTGTACACCTGCCAGTCTCTATTACCTCATCTATTCTCATTCATTCGTATTTTAGCTATGATATAGCTCCTCACATCCCTGCTCTCATTTTGAGAATATGCCAAGTTCAGTCCTGCTTGGTAGCTATGCCCTCAAATCTCCACATGGTCAACCATCTTGTTTTGAACTTAGTTAAAATACTATCTTCCTAAGGATACCCCCTGTGACCAGTAACTCCATAAGTCATTAATACTCTCTGACACTGCCCTTCTTGAGGGGACTGTGTAAGAGACCCATACCTTGATCATGCCCAAATATAGTTGTTTCAGCCCAGAACCACACTGTAAAAATAAAGCAAAAATTTTCAAGAGAAATAAGAAAAGTTATCTTTAAATCTCCCAGGGTTCATTTATGAGCATTTATAGAGTATCCTCTGTTTTAGCATTAATCCGCACTACAGGTAATTTAAAGGAACCAAACCAGTTGTCTGTAGAGACAGTTTAGTTCAGATCTGCTTCTATAAATGATATCCAAGTGATAGGAAGCCAATGAAATCTATCTCTAAAAACTACAGTAGTTATCTATTGCTGCATAACAAATTACCCCCAAACTTAGTGGCTTAAAAAGAGCACCTATTATCTTACACTTTCTGTGTGTCAGAAATTCAGGAGCTGCTTAGCTAGGTGATTGGCATAAGGTTTCTCTTGAGGTTGTAATCAAGATGTTAGCCAGGACTGCTAACAGGCATCCAGTAATTTAACTGGGCTGGAAGATTTATTTCCAAGCTCATTCTTGTGACTATTGGCAGTAGGTATCCGTTCCTTGCAAAATGAGCCTCTGCAAAGGGTTGCTTGAGTATCCTCATAGTATGGCATTTGGCTTCCACCAGAGTGAGCCAAAGAGAAAGAGCAAAAGAGAAGTTATAATGCCTCTTATGGCTTATCCTTGGAAATCACACTCTGTCATTTCTACCACATTCTATTCAGTACAAGAAGTCACAAAGAATATCCTGCACTCAAAGGGAAGAGAATTAAGCTTCATCTCCTGAAAGGAACAGTATCAAAACATTTGTGGGCATATTTTAAAATTATCAAACCCATTAAGTGTCTACCTTATCATTAATTATTGATGATTTTATCTAGTAACATGACATTCCCTAGTAATAAATATGACAAGAACACACAAAGACATAAACTAAAGGGTAACGTTTTAGTCCTTCTGCCTCTGGAAGGCAGCTAATATTCATGGAATACTTACTGCATGTCATTGTGTTGGATTCTTAATATTTGTTTTCTGATTTAATCTCTTCACCACTTTGTAAATTGGATATTATGTTCATTGAATATAAGAACAATGACTTTTATAGATATTAGTGACTTTCTCAAGAACATACTTTAAGTAGAGGGTTAGACTGAAACAAATTATATATACTGTTTGCTTTGGTGGAATCATACTAGTGATTTGATCCAGTTTGGCTACAGACAAGTTTTGTTTGATACATATAATGCCTTATAATTTTTAAAAATTAGTTTACCTTATTTAAAAATTGGGAGACTTCAAATGAATCCCCAAATCCAGATTTTGGGCTTCTTTGTTATTTTATTTATTTTTATTGTCCCTGTTTTTTCTTTTTAACTGAAAAACATTAATATATAATTTAGTTTCAGATCTATGACATAGTACATATTTATATGCATTACAAAATGGTCACATCTGCTTACCATCTGTCACCATGCAAATTTGTTACAATATTATTGACTCTATGCCTTATGCTGTACATTACATTGCATCCCTGTGTCTTATTTATTTTGTGACTGGAATACTGTACCTCTTAATCCCCTTCACCTATTTCATCCAACCTCCCGCTTCCCTAACCTTCTCGAAAATCATCACTTTATTCTCTGTATCCATGAGTCTGTTTTTGTTTTGTTTTGTTTGTTTGTTTTGTTTTTTAGATTCTACATTTAAGTGAAGTCATATGGTATTGATCTTCCTAGGATTTATTTCATTCAGTGTAACGTACTCTAGGTCCACCCACGTTGTCACAAAAGGCAAGATATATATATTTTTTAATGGTTGAGTGATATTACACTGCATGTTTACACCATGCCTCCTTTACCCATTCATCTATTGATGGACATTTAGGTTGTGTCCATGCCATGACTATTGTAAACAATGTTGCAATGAACATAGGGGTGCATATGTCTTTTCAAATCACTGTTTTCATTTTCTTTGCATGAATACCTAGAAGTGGAATTGCTACATCATATGGTAGTTCTATTTTTCATTTTTTGAGAAACCCCAATACTATTTTCCACAGTGACACACCAATTTACATTCCCACAAACAATGCACAAGGGTTCCCTTTTCTCCACATCCTTTCTAACCCTTGTTATCTTTTGTCTTTTTGATAAGAGCGATTCAGACACGTATGAGGTGATATCTCATTGTGGTTTTGATTTGCATTTCCATGATGATTAGTGATGTTGGGCATCCTTTCATGTGTCTGTTGGCCATCTGTATATCTATGGGAAAACGTCTATTCAGATCCTCTGCCCATTTTTTAATCAGATTGGTTGCTTATTTGATACTGGTTTATGAGTTCTTTATATATTTTTGGATGGTAACCCCTTATTGGATATATCATTTGCAAATATCTTCTCCCATTAATACATTGACTTTTCTTTTTGTTGATGGTTTCCTTTGCTGTGCAAAAGCTTTTTACTTTGATGTGGTCCTGTTTTTTTTTTTTTTTTTAATTTTTGTTTTTATTGACCTAGCCTGAGGATAGAGAGTTTAAAAATATATGTATCACTAAGACCAATGTCCAAGAGCTTAATACCTATTTTTTTCTAGGAGTTTTATGGTTTCAGGTTTTATTTTTAAGTCTTTAATCCATCTTAAGTTTATTTTTACATATGATGTTAGAAATTAGTCCACTTTCCTTCTTTTGCATGTAGTTGTCTAGTTTTCCCAACACCATTTATGGAAGACACTGTCTTTTTTTCCATTGTATATTCTTGCTTCCTTTGTTATAGATCAATTGACCATATAAGCATAGGTTTATTTCTGGGCTGTCTATTCTGTTCCATTGATCTATTGGGTCTGTTTTTATGCCGGTATCATAATGTTTTGATTACTATAGCTTTGTAGTATAGTTTGAAATTCAGGAGCATGATACCTGTGGCTTTTGTTCTTCATTCCCAAGATTGCTTTGGCTATTTGGTGTTTTTTGTGGTTCCATACAAATTTTAGGATTATTTATTCTAGTTTTGTGAAAATATATGTTGGTAGTTTGATAGGGATTGTACTGAATCTGTAGATTTCATGGATAGTACAGACATTTTAATAATATTAATTTTTCCAATCTATGAGCATAATTTATCTTTGTTACTTGTGTCATCAATGTCTTAGAATTTTCAGAGTATAAGTCTTTCACTTCGTTGATTCAGTTTATTCCTCCATATCTTACTCTTTATAATGTCATTATAAATGGGATAATTTCCTAAATTTCTTTTTCTGATAGTTCATTATTAGTATATAGAAATGCAATAGATATATGTCTATTGATTTTGCATTATGCAACTTTACTGAATTCATTTATTAATTCTAATGGTTTTGGGATAGAGGCTTTAGAGGTTTGTTTTTTTTTTTAATGTATAGTATTATGTCATTTAAAAATAGTAACAGTTTTACTTTTTCCTTAACAATTTTTTACTTCACCTTAACAATTTGAATGACTTTTATTTCCCTTTTCTTTTTCCTTTTTTTTATTACAAGAAACCTACTTTATTATTTTTTTAAATTTTAATTCCAGTGTAGTTAACATACAGTGTTATATTAGGTTCAGGTGTACAATGTAGTGATTCAACAATTCTATACATTACTCAATGTTCCTCGTGATAAGTATACTCTTAATCTGATAACCAGTTTGTCTCTTTTTTGGTTTATCTCTTTATTCTTTGTTTTTGTTTGTTTGTTCTGTTTCTTAAGTTCCATGTATGAATGAAATCATATGGTATTTGTCTTTCTCTCACTGGCTTATTTAGCTTAGCACTGTAATCTCTAGATCTATCCATGTTGTTGCAAATGGAAGGATTTCATTCTTTTTTATTGCTGAGTAGTCTTCTACTGTATATATGTACATATGTATGTGTGTACACACACACTACATCTTCTTTATGCATTCATCTATTGATGAACACTTGGGCTGCTTTCATAATTTAGCTGTTATCAATAATGCTACAGGAAACATAAGGGTGCATGTATCTTTTTGAATTAGTGTTTTCATATTCTTTGGGTAAATACCCAGTAGTAGAATTACTAGATTATATAGTAATTTATTTTTAATTTTTTGAGGAACAGCCATACCGTTTTCCATAGTGGCTGCACCAGTTTGCAGTCCCATCAACAGTTCACAGGCTTTTGGTTTTTTGTTTTCCCCACATCCTTACGAGCACGTGTTTTTTCTTGTGTTCTTGATTTTAACCATTCTGACTTACATTTCCCTGATGATTAGTGATACTGAGCATCTTTTCATGTGGCTGTTGGCTAAATGTATGCCTTCTTTGGAGAAATGTCTGTTGCTGTCTTATGCCCATTTTTAATTGGATTATGTCTGGGGTTTTTTGGTGCTGAGTTGCATAAGTTCTTTATATATTTTGAATACTAATTCTTTATCAGTTGTGTCATTTGTAAAGATCTTCTCCCTCCAGTAGAATGTCTGTTAGTTTTACTGTTTTCTTTGCTGTGCAGAAGATTTTTATTCTGATGTAGTCCCAATAGTTTATTTTTCCTTGTTTCACTCACTTCAGGATACATATCTAGAAAAATGCTGCTATGGCCGATGTCAAAGAAATTGCTGCCTGTGCTCTGTACTAGGATTTTTATGCTTTCAGGTCTCATATTCAGGTCCTCAATCTATTTTGAGTTTATTTTTATATATGATGGAAGAAAGTGATCCAGTTTCATTCTTTTGCATGTAGCAGTCCAGTTTTCCTGACAAAGGAGGAAGATACCTTTTTGTTTGTCTTGTTTCTTGTTGAAGAGACTGTCTTTTTCCCATTGCCTGTTTTTGCCTCCTTTGTTGAAGATTAGTTGAGCATATAATCATAGGTTTATTTCTGGGCTCTCTATTCTGTTCTGTTGATCTTTGTGTCTATTTTTGTGCCAGTACCATATTGTTTTGATTACTACAGATTTATAGTATATCTTGAAATCCAGGATTGTGATACCTCCAGTTTTGTTCTTCATTTTCAAGATTGCTTTTGGTGTTTTGGGGGTCTTTTATGGTTCCATACAAATTTTAGGATTGCTTGTTCTGGTTCTGCAAAAAATGCTGTTGGTATTTTGATAAGGAATGAATTAAATCTGTAAATTGCTTTGAGTAGTATAGACATTTTAACAATATTTGTTCTTTCAATCCATGAGCATGGAAAGTCTTCCTATTTCTTTGTTTTGTCTTCAATTTCTTTCATCAGTGTTTTATAGTTTTCAGAGTACAGGTCTTTCAACTCTTTGGTTAAATTTATTAGGTGTTTTATTATTTTTGATACAATTAAAATGGCATCGCTTTCTTAATTTTTCTTTCTGCTGCTTCATTATTTGTGTACAGAAATGCAAAAGATTTCTATATATTGATTTTGTATCCCACAACCTTACTGAATTCATTTTTATATATAGTGTCTTCTCATCTGCAAATACTGAAGTTTTTATTTTTTCCCTACCAATTTGGATGGCTTTTATTTCTTTTTGTTGTCTGATTGCTGTGGCTAGGACTTCCAGTATTATGTTGAAAAAAAGGGGTGAAAGTGAATGCCCTAGTTTTGTTCCTGATCTTAGGAGACAATCTCTGCTTTTCCCATCATTAAGTATGATATTAGCTGTGGGTTTTTCTTATAAGGCCTTTATTACGTTGAGGTATGTTCCTTCTAAACCTACTATGTTGAGGGTTTTATCAACAATGGATATTGTACTTTGTTAAGTGTTTTTTCTCCATTTATTGAAATGACCATATGGTTTGTATCCTTTCTCTTGTTGATGCAATGTGTCACTTTGATTGATTTGCAAATACTGAACCACCTTCACATCCCAGGAATAAATCCCATTTGATCGCAGTGAATGATTTTTTTATGAATTGTTGGATTGGGTTTGCCAATATTTTGTTGAGGATTTTTGCCTGTATGATCATCAGATATATTGGCCTAAGGTTCTCTTTTTTAGTGATACCTTTATCTGGTTTTGGTATCACGGTAATGCTGGCCTCAAAGAACGACTTTGGAAGGTTTTCTTCCTCTCCTATTTTTTGGAATAGTTTGAAAAGAATAGGTATTAACTTTTCTTTAAAAGTTTGGTAGAATTCACCTGTGAAGACTTCTGGTCCTGGACTTCTGTTTGTTGGGAGTTTTTTTTTTTTTCTTTCTTTTTGTTTTTGTTGTTGTTGTTGTTTTTGTTGGGAGTTTTTTGATTACTGATTTAAATTCATTGCTGGTAGTTGGTCTGTCAAATTTTCGATTTCTTCCTGATTCAGTTTGGGAGGTTATCTGTTTCTAGGAATTTATTTGTTAGGTTGTCTAATTTATTGGCATATAATTTTTCATAATAATCTCTTATAATCCTTTGTATTTATGTGGTGTCAGTTATTATTTCTCTTTCATTTCTAATTGTTTGAGTCTTCTTTTTTTTTTTTGATGAGTCATATGGCTAAAGGTTTATCAATTTCATTGATCTTTTCAAAGAACCAGCAGCTCCTGGTTTTATTGATCTGTCCTGTTGGTTTTTGTTTGTTTGTTTTGTTTTGGGGCTTTTGGGGAGTTCTTTTTTGGTTTCTGTTGTATTTACTTCTGCTGCAATCTTTATTATTTCCTTCCTTTTACTGGTTTTGGGTTTTGTTTGTTCTTTTATTTCTAGTGCCTTTGGTGTAAGGTTAGATGGGCTTTTTTTTTTTTTTTTTTTCTATTTCTTGAAGTGGAACTGTATTTCTGTAAACTTCCCTCTTAGAACTACCTTTGCTGTGTCCCATAGATTTTGGACAATTGTGTTTCCATTTTCATTTGTTTCAGGTATTATTTTTTCTTTTTCTAATTTCTTCATTGACATATTTATTGTTTAGTAACATGCTGTTTAATCTCCACATGTTTGTGTTTGTTTCTTTTTCTTTTAATTTTCTTCTTATAACTGATTTCTAATTTTATAGTGTTATGGTCAGCAAAGATACTTGATATGATTTCAGTCTTCTTAAATTTGTTGAGACTTGTTGTGTAGCCTGCTATGTGATCTATCCTGTAGAATATCCCATGAACACTTGAGAATAATGTGTATTCTGCTGTTTTTAGTTAGAGTATTCTGTTAAGTCTATCTGGTCTAATGTGTTGTTCAAGGACATTGTTTTCTTACTAATTTTCTGTCTGGACATCCACTGATGGAAGTGGAGTATTAAAGTCTACTATTATCTTATTTCTATCAATTTCTCCCTTTGTATCTGTTAATATTTGCTTTATATATTTAGATGTTCCTATGTTGGGTGCATAAATATTTACAAGTGTTATATCTTCTTGTTGGATTTGCCCTTTATCATTACGTAATGCCCTTCTTTGTTTCTTGTTGCAACCTTTTATTGTCGTTGTTGTTGTTACAGTCTATTTGGCCTAATATAAACATTCTACCTCAGCTTTCTTCTTTTCCATTTGCATGGAATATCTTTTCCCATTCCTTAACTTTCAGTCAGTGTGCATTTTTAGATTTGAAGTGAGTCTCTTGTAGGCAGCAATAGACAGTATTTTGGGCTCCTTTGAAATAATGAAGCATTTCTATGAAGTAAAAACAATCAGCTCGAATTGAGCCTACCTTTTTAAGTAGATGTATACTCCAGGTTATCGTCTAGCTTTGTCATAGTTCAAACTTCAAACAAGTTTTGCTTATTTATGTTATCTTTCTCATTCTTGTGGATATTTCCATTTTCCATCTCTGGCTAGTTGAAGATTACATAGCAAATAAATTGAAAAGAAATCAAGAAGTAAATTTTGTCAATGTGTAACTTTCAAAAAGTTAGAAACATGACTCATACAAATATATAGTGACTATGTGTTAAGGATGGAGTCACTTAGCTCATTAATGAGAACCAGAGGATGGTAAATCTGTTTCAAAGGAGTACAGAAGAGATTGAAGTGTTTACAATCAATGAAATAAAAACATCCTAATTTAAGATTGTAAAGTTAGGTATAAAACTAGTTAATGTCATACAGGACAATAAAACTAGGGTTATCTTTACTACCTGATGGAAATAATTTGCATCTCTGTAGGACATAAATTATTTGCAATTTACAAATGTGCAAATTAATATCTAACTTCATAGAGACTGGGATCTGATCAGTATTAAATTGTAAGTTAAACAAAGATATATTACTCAGGAAAATGAACTAATTTATTAAAGTGTCTATGAGACAGTAGTTCAGTATGCCATTGAAAGAACTTGTAGACATTCTTTTATATTTTTTTCTTAACAAAATTTTGACTTTTATTCTAAATAATTTTGTGGCATGGACAACTCTATGAAACAATACTTGAGTAGATATGTAATTTTGCCAGCGTACAGTAACAAAATACCACGGGCTTAAACAACAGAAATCCATTTTCTCAAAATTCTGAAGATAGGAGGTTCCAGATCAAGGTTTCAACTGGTTGGATTCCTCTGAGGCCACTCTTTGGATTGCAAACAGCCTTTCCTCTATGTGTAGGGATTCCTGCTATCTCTCCTTGTAGGTCCTAATCTCTATTTATAAGGATATGGGTCAGGTTAGATTAGGGCTTACTTTAATGACCTTGGTATAATCATCTCTTTTAGGTTTTATCTACAAATGCAGTCACATTCTAAGGCAATGGAGGTTAGGACTTCAACACATGAATTTTGGGGAAAAACAATTCAGTCCATAATAGTTAGTATACATTACATTTTAGTGAATTAAAAATGTTTCAGTACCATATTCACCAACTCTGGAAAATAATTACTTGCCTTGTATTGTGATGAAAAGTCTCTTGTAAAGTGTTTTTGTAATCCAA
Organism: Phoca vitulina; assembly: GCF_004348235.1. Taxonomy (NCBI): domain Eukaryota; kingdom Metazoa; phylum Chordata; class Mammalia; order Carnivora; family Phocidae; genus Phoca; species Phoca vitulina. The sequence continues at coordinate 86,877,548 of NW_022589704.1, forward strand.
TTATAGATATAAGTATTTGTCTTTTAAAAAAAAAAAACTTTTTCCTTGAATTTTTCATTTTATTTTCACTGGGTACAACTTTAAGTTGTTAGACCTAACAAATATTGTGTTTTAAGAATATTGTTAATAGCTACTTATATGCTGTTGTACAGGTTTCAAAATACTTCATTGTTTTTTCATTATTATTTAAAAATTTACCAATATTTATATTTTGTAGATATGAGCAGGATAGTAACCTTTGCATTTGCCAATTAGAAAATTCTGAGTAACCATAATAAAAGCCATCGCCCCCCCAAAAAGGGAAAAATCCAGTTGACTTCAGTTGAAAAATGAATAAAAAGCAAGCGACTAGAAAACATAATAACAGGAATATGTTTAAATTTTTGTTCTAGTAACAGTAAAGTAATAAGGGTCTAACTAAAAATTTAGGATTTTTTTTCATAATGTCATAAAATGATTGCAATTATCTTTGACAATTTCCTATGATCTTGGTTATATTTCAGCAAAATTAAAATGAAATACTGAATCCATTGTCTGGAAGATACACCTATCTCCTGAAATGTGTAAATAATTTCAGCCAAATTTATTTACTTATCTATCTATGTAACTATTGGCTTGCTTACTTGAACTTTTTGTCTAATTGCCTTAATTCTCCAATCTTAATAAAAGATTACATTAAAACTAGACAGAAACTTCAAATATAAGAAAAGGAAACAAAGCCAATACCCACAATTACTAAGTGTTTGGCTAATTATTAGGTTTTTTAGTGAGACCTTGTTGCTTCAAACTTGGATGGTTGTTAACAATAACTACTGTTTCAGTAGCAGAGAATCTTTCTGTAATGATAAAGAGTTGAAAAAAAGTGTGAATGCTGTCAAAAAGCTCTTTTGTCTGATATTACAATTGCATAGACTCCACAAACTGCATGCCTAGATGAGGGATGGGTCATTGAATGGGCTCTGGCACGTACTTTATCTGAACCCAAGGTATTTAAAATGACATTTGAAACAGTGGGTTTTGTGCTCTAGTTGATATAATAATGTAAAAAGAATAAAAAATAAACAAAGCATGCATTTGCAGATTTCTGGAGACAGAGAAATAGTTCAGCTTTTTAAGAATCCTGGTTGCTGAACTGTTTGAAAAAAGCTGCATGTAGTTTGTGGAACATTTAAATGGTTACGTTTCCATAAAGACTGGGCAATTCAAGAATGAAACTGTAATCGATAGCTTGAAAATGTGTTTCCAATGAATTGCAATATCCACTTTCTGTTTGTCCTTGTAAGGCATGATAGAAATTCCCACAAACTTGCTACTTTCTGTACCTTGCTTTGACAATATACCATTAAGAGTGATAATAATGATACATGCATCTATGTTAGTCTTTCTGTTGAAAGGATATCATTCACTGAAGCAGCAGGTTACTAAGGAAGTATTTTGAAGCACAGAGTAGGAAGAATGTTTAGGTTCAGATTATATAAGGAAACTGCTTAGTGAATGAGTCATAGATCCATAGTAAGTTTGAACAAAGAGGTATCACAGTATAATTTCCAATAGATAAAAACATGACTGTCATAAAATTCAAGAATAAATATGAACCAGATATTTATTCATGGAATTATTGAGGGAACCAGCCCAGCATGGCAGATCTAAGAGCATTAGTGGATATTTGCAGGCATTTAAAAAAAAAAGAATATATAAATAAAATTTGTAGGAAAGCATAAAAATGGTTAATGCCTCACAGGGCAGTATGACCATAACCTTTGGGGTTATCTTTTCTACCAGATAAATATCTACAAATTAGCATGAAATTCCACAGTGGTATAGGTCTGATCAAATAGAAGATACTCAAGTCAAACACAGATACATTCTCTGAGAGCTGCTCTATCCACTGTAGCCACTAGCTACATCTTTTAGATTTAAATCTGAGATCATTAAAATGAAATACAATACAGATTTTGTTTCCCAGTTACACTAGTTAGGTTTTAAGTGTTGACTAGACACATTTGGCTAATGGTTACTTCATTAGACAACATGGATGTAGAATATATCCTTCATCACAGAAAGTACTATTGAAAACACTCTTCTAGAGGGTTAATCTTTGAGCAGGCCTGTTTTATAATGCCTATGTATGCCGTTGAAAAACATATCACCCCTTCTTTTGCTTTGAATATTTTTTGTAAACAAAGAGATCTTACAGATCTCCTTTTCCACCTTTTCCACCCTTCCTTTTTTCTTTTTTTTTTTTTAATGGAAGAGGATCTGAAAATATGGGTTTACCCTTAGATTTATAAAAAGTTTACTCTTACTACTAAAGAGTTTAGCTGTATCATTGAACCATTGGGTTGAATGAACTATTTTGTATAAATGGGGGATTTAGGACAAAGATTTTATTGTAAATACGTGTATTTTAAGATTTAGAAATTCTTTACCCATTTCCCTAGATCATCCTCAGTCCTTATATGACAAGAAGAAAGGTATCAAAAGGTAGTCATTACTTTACAGAATAATTAAATCACTTATTTTGGCATAGCAAAAAATTATCTTTGGAGGGTTTTTTTTTAATCATAAAACTACCTTTACTTTTGAAATGTCTTCTGTGATGGTTTGGGCAGACTTATGTACTCTTTGGCTTATGATACTAAATTTGCACCTGCAATGCAATGATTTTGTGTATGTGTGTTTTTCAGATGTGCAACAAATGGCGATTGACTGGCTTACCAGAAATTTCTATTTTGTGGACCATGTCAGTGACCGGATCTTTGTTTGTAATTACAACGGGTCTGTATGTGTCACCCTGATTGACCTGGAGCTTCATAATCCTAAGTCAATAGCAGTAGATCCAATAGCAGGGTAAGAAGTTCTTTTTTTTATAGTGTTGATCTGAGATAGTTACCAATTAAAAAATATTGTAGATCAAAAAAATATAATAGATCAGTGTCTGATAGGAGCTGTGGAATATGACTATAGGTTCAAAATATTTTTAAATGTCGATTTCAACATTTGCATTGCAAGGAGGGAAAAAAGGCTACAATTTACCATGCAGAAGCTGGGGAATACCAATTCCTTAACACATTAATATTGCTGGCCTAACCTGAGATACAAACAACTTGTCACCCTCTTAAGAATTGCTTTGGGGTCACCAGACAAGAGCCTCAGGATAGTTTTGGGTTAAAGAGAGAAGACTTTAAGTTTCCTTAGCAGTAGACCTTGTAGTTAGCAAGCTTCCGAAATATTTTGACTTGAAAGACAAACTTACATCCAACACATTTGGGATTTATAAAAGGGGTATAATACAAGTTCATGGGCACTACTAAAATGTTAAGGTCATCTTTTAGTTGAAACCAACTTTTTTCTCTAACTGCTGATATGTAAATACTACATAATTATGGAGTTACTGAATTCATCAGAATTCATTTTCTCTCTCTTTTTTTTACTTTCTAATTTTGCAAGCCTCTTTGTTGGTTAAAAAGATGATCTTCTTTTAGCTAATAGGCTCATTAATCTTTTTAAAATATTTCTCAATTTGTCAAAATATAGTCATAAATGTTTAAATTCCCGTCAAGTTTGTTCATATGATTAGAAAATCAATATAGGAATTATGCTTCAATTTTACAAATACTATGGCTTTATTGAGGGGGAGGGGCAAAAAAGATGTAGAGGCTTATAGATTCAGTTGTTTCTCCAGTCAGTAGTGGGATACTCTGAAATTAATGACATAATGTACAAGGATACTCTGAAATTAATGACATAATGTACAATTTTAATTGGAGGAGCTGTTGTTTTTTCAGAGGTAAGTTGTAGCAAAGATTTGAAAACTGAAATTTTATCCTTGTTACTGTTTTAATCGCCCCCAAGTAGTTCAGGCTGAAATGTCTGATGGAACATATCCTGAACCACCATAAGCCTCCATTCAATAAATGGGAAAATATTTACTGAAGAAACAGCTGTCATCCATATGTGGACTTTTGTCACTCTTTACTTAAAGTCTGATTGAATATTAAGATGCATCATCACAATGGTTTTGATTTTGACAAGAACAGCTTGCACGTAAGAACTTTGCTAGGAAGGCTGTATAATATAATTCTTGAATGTAGCTCTATTTGTATTTGCAACAGATGGTTACTTGACTCAATCTGACTGCAGTGATGCTTCAAAAGACATTAGTAAAAGAAGTTGTATTTAAACTGATTTGTTTGGGTTGTTGGATAGGGTAGTAAGAAAGAATTGGAAATTTACAAATGTGCCAACAACATTCTTTTGGAATTCTGTTTAGAAATATATTTGCTTACATGTTTTTCCCTGGATGTGCTAACTGAATTTCAAATTAGCCTTTAGACAGTCTTAGCTGTCAAAAATGTTAAGAGGTGAAGCTATTGTGTTTCTCCCCTCATTCTACCATCTTATCCCTCCGCATTCTTAAAAACAAAGATCCAGAGACCCTTTCTAAATAAAACTGTCAATCTGAAATGTAATATATTTGAACGCCGTTTCCCTTTCTGAATAGCAACATATTTTATGTTCTCAAGTTTCCTGTTTTCTCTCTGTCATTACATGAAAGAACCATATTTTGTCATTTTTATCAAAGGAATTAGGAGTAGAAAACCCCCATATTGTTTGCACTTATTCTCTGCAGGATGCCTTTGGGCCTAGTAACTGTTTAAATGTAATTTTGTCATGTATCATTTATCACAATATGTTCTCTGGAATTTTTTGTTTGAGTTTGCTCTATGTCTCTAACACAGTTTTTCAATCATGAGTCGTAGAAATCAGAGACAGCAGAGCTTTGCTCTTTTATAAATATAAGCCAGTTTGTAATAGAACACTTTCAAATAAATTCTACTTTTCTCTTATTATCAGAAATTTGGCTGGGATTAATATGATACTGTCTAGGATAGGAACAATAGGTTTTTCCTTTAACTTCTACTTTGGCGTCTGCTCCAGAGCATTTTGAATAGTCAAGGCTAGAACAGCTCTGCCTGACCTACCAAAGGAGACATGTGTCATCAGTGAAAATTCTCCTACATTTTCTTAATTGTATGGGGTGAGTGATAGTATCTTTGGCTCATTCTCTTGTAACTTCAGAAGACATTGGCATATACTTAAAGTCAGACATGATTCTTAGAGCTTGACCTTAATAGCAGTAGAAATGGAGGGAGATTTGCCTTACCTCTTCAAAAGCTGCATTGAAAAAAATATCTTTTAGTTGGCTATATCTTTAGTGACGATAATGAAGTTGGTTTGGCAATTTGGGAAAAATGTATTTTGGCAGATGTGTGGTACCATGTATAAAACCCAAACTCAGTAGAGTTATGTGAGATGGCTAACCAGAGGGAGAGGGAAACTCTCCGCTGCCATGAGAAACAGCAGGAATTGCATATTTTCTAAGTATAATGTATACCATTTTTCTGTATAGGTTGGACTTTTGACTTGTAGAGCTGAATGGGAGAGTGTTTGTAGGATTTATTTGTGAAATTCATGACGCCATCTGTCCGCAATCAATCTAAATATCTACATGCTCATCTCTTATTTATACTACTACTCCCCTCTCTGGGTGACTTCAGCACTCCTAGATGGCATTTAGATTCATAGAAAATTATCTAAACAATAGGCATCTACTTACATTGGCCAGTTTACTAAGTGCTTCAGGAGAGTTATCACTGCCACTTTTCAATCCAAAATTCCTTTCAGGAGTTGCTGATGTGATTAGGCAAGACAACATGGATATGCAAGTTTGTGTTTTAGGGTCTGAGTGAAGTTAGTGGTTCAAAGGCTCACTGAAGGGTATAAATCCATATTAGCTGTCTTATATATGACTCAAATTATTCTCATTAATTCATTTTGTCTAGGGTCAAATGCTCCAAATTCCTCTCCAGGCCTCTCCTCAAGTAGAGGTGCATGTATGGCATTACCTTTAATCACTGTCTGCTTCAGATACAAATTATATTGTGATTATCCTGGGATTATGAAAGAATAATTTGGAGTGGTTTATGTTCACTACAGCCTTTACTGGAAACTTACCCCAAATTGATTCAACTATCACTCTTTTCTTAGCTCACATCATTCATAATAATACAAATAACTCATAATAATGCAAAACATTCTACATCTTTATTTGCTCTCTTTGCTCTTCTCCCTCTCGTTTTCACTCGATAAGTTTTCAGTGTTTGTTAAGCTTATCTCTAAATTACTGAGTTCACAGTGCTATTTCTAGTAATTATATTTAGTATCTTCCCATCCCTCCAACCCCTCCCTATAAAAGAGATTTCTTCTCTGAATTCTCATTCTGATTAATGATGTCCACTCACATAGATAAAGTAATAGAAAAAAAAAATACTATGTATGACTTAAATTATGAAGGAATTTATTATTTCACTTAAAAATCTAGATATAAGACAGTTCTTATATTGGTTATTTTAGTGGCTCAACAATATTATTAAGGATGTGTGTCCATTTACCTCTTTGTGATGTGATCTTTAGTGTGTGCTTTTCAGGCTAATTCTATTGTTATCATAAATGGCTACTGAAGTTCTAGGGATCCTGTGTAGAAGCAAGATACTCAGTTCAAAATAAAGAAAAGAAAAAAAAAAGGGTGGGGGGAAAGCATTATATTTTCCTTGGGTGTAGAAGAGCTCCTAAGCAGACATACTTTCATGTCTTGGTCAGAAATGGGGTAGATACCTACCTGAATGGGACAACAAAAGCCTTTTTTTTTTCTTTTTTTTTTTTTTTTACCACTGGCATGTGAAAGAAGGACATGGGAGTGAAATTGGGACCAAACTACTATGGAAAAAGAAAAATAGATTAAGAACCAACATCATCTACTACAACCACTGTTGTATGATATTTCTCTCTTCTGTGCAATTCTTTGCCCTTTCCTTGTTCTTCCCAGGCACTTAGGGGGTCTCTTTTAACTTAGCTAAAATTGTTTGGAATATGGACAAATACTTTGTTCCAATTCTTTATTCCCTTTTCTAGGAAAACTCTTCTATTTCCTTTTGGCCAAAGCCATTCAAACTCATACCGAGGAATATTTTTTCTTTTCTCTTTTCAAGGCAAATGGCATTTTTTTCCCCAGTAACATTTTACAATACAAAGAAGAAGCTGAGGTGGGAGCACTCTGGATAGCAGTCCTAGTATCCTTACTTTTATCTTTAAAGATATACTTTAAGAAACTGATGGTAGCTTTTATTCTATCAGATTCTCCAACACTTTTGGAATCTATGTGAATATTCTAAGCCACTGGGGTAACATTAAGTAAATTATTGTTTCACTTATAAAATGATTCTCAGGTGGCATGAAAGCTCTTATACTCTCTGCCAGAGAATAGTTTGCATACTGGAAGAATCTGTGCCATTATTAGAAAAGAATAATTTTATATTTCCAAGTAGTTTAAAATTATTTCTAATTGTTTCTTACATAGAGTTCTGTGAAAACAAGAAGTACATATGAGCCGGTGGTACTGCTTTTGAAAACATATGGATGGATTTCCTATATCACTCAGGTGTAATGAGGGCGTCAAAGATAATGATGTGATGTATTCTCTTATGGAGCTTGAAGTATAACAGAGTTATGCATCAAATATCAAATATTACAACCAGAAGATATAGTTACTGTAGTTTACAAAAAAAATACATTCTAAATAACAAACAAAATACTAAGCTGTAATTTATTTGAAGTTTATGAGGTACATAATGGGTCACGCACAAATGTTATTTTCAAAAAACAGAAAATCTTGGTTTGGAAACACCACCACAAGGGAAAGGATAAAAATTAAAAACAATAAAATAAGTACTTGATACCATTTCCCTTGTATATTACCACTCTTTCATATATAACATATATTCAGGATTTTACTGTAGGTTATACAATCATATTCAACTAAAGAAAAAAGAACAAGAAGAAAAAAAAAAAAAAACAGCTTTTATGCTAAGTTATATTTTGTTCTGCTTGAGTGCCGAGCCTTGCAGAATATTGATCCAAAATTGATATTTTCGCTTGAGCCAGAATCTTAATGGTTTGACTAGGGAGAAATTGGTCTGGCCTTAGGGTCAAGGTGGATGTTTTACAGTGTCAAGTAGTGTTACTCAAGATTTTTTTTTTTTAATCATGCAAAGGAAAAAGTCAAATGTTGAGGGTATCTGGTCTTCTTTCAGTTTTAGTGAGATAATTGTCTTTCTAAGCACTTGTAAAAATTGTGTTTAGGCAGGAGGCATCACACTTCCTGATTACCAGCTATAAATCATAGTCATCGAAATAGTATGGTACTGGCATTAAAACAGACAAATAAACCGATGGAACAGAATTGAGAACTCAGAAGTAAACCCAAGCATATACAGTCAACTAATATTTGACAACAGAGCCAAGAATACTCAATGGAAAGAGGTCAGTTTCTTCAATACATTGTACTGAGATAATTGGATAGTCACATATAAAAAGAAGGAAACTAGACTCATATTTTACACCACTCACAAAAATTAACTTGAAATGGGTAAAAAGCTTAAGTGTAAGACTTGAACCCTATGAAATTCCTAGGAGAAAACATAAGAATAAAGCTCCTTGACATGGGTACTGGTAATTAATTTTTGCATATGACATCTAAAGCACAAACAACTAAATAAATAAATAGATAAACAAACCAGTAAGACTATATCAAAGTAAAAAGCTTCTGCACAGCAAAAGAAACCATTAACAAAGTGAAAAGACAACCTGTGGAATGGGAAAAAAAAAAATTTGCAAACTTTGTATCTGATAAGGGGATAATATCCAAAATATATAAGAACTCACACATCTCAATAGCAAAAAAAAAAAAAAAAAAATCAATCTCATTAAAAAATGGGCAAAAGACATGAATAGACATTTCTCCAAAGAAGACATATGAAGGCCAACCAGGTACATGAAAATATGCTCAACATCACTAGTTATTAGGTAAATGCACATTAACAACACAATGAGATATGACCTCATGCCTGTTAGAATGGCCATCATCAAAAAGACAGGAAATAGCAAATTCTCTCATAGATGCGGAGAAAAGGGAACCCTTGTGTAGCACTGGTGGGATTGTAAATTGATACAGCTGTTATGGAAGACAATATGGAGGATACTCAAAAATTAAAAATAGAACTACCATATGATACAGTAATTCCACTTCTGGGAATATATCCAAAGGCAATGAAAACACTAACTCAAAAAGATATCTCTACCCCCATGGTCACACTAGCATTATTTACAATAGCCATGACATGGGAAGAACCTAAGTGTCTATCAGGGTATCATTGCATTTTTGTCCAAAGAATTTATGATATACACGTACATGTGTATATATGCACACACACACACACACACACACACACACACAGGGTGGAATATTATTCAACCATTAAAGAAAATACAAAGAGGAAATCCTACCATTTGTGAAAACATGGATGGATCTTGAAGACATTATAACAAGTGAAATAATTAGACAAAGAAAAACATACTGTATGAACTCACTTACATGTGACATCTAAACAAAAAGTGATAAAACAGACTCCTAAAAAGAGATCAGACTTGTGATTACCAGTGGCAGAAGTTGGAGAAAGGGAGAATTAGAAGAAAGTGGTCAAAACATACAAACTTCCAGTTATAATATAAATAAGTACACATGTACAGCTTGGTGACTATAGCTATTAACTGTAACACCTGATTAGGCAGTTTCTTGCCCATCACACCACCATACTATGGAAGTGGGAGCTTTCAATAAATACTTGCCATTTCTGTCACAGTCTTCTCTTCTAGCTACCAAATATCTATATTCAACCATACATATCTAATCCCATACATAGAATACTACACTTAGGTCAGAGTGGAGGATCTCTATGTGGTGTGTAATCCTTTTCAATATGACCTTTTGTGCTTTCTTGTATACAGCAAACTATGAAACAAAGGACAGATACCCACTGTCCCCTCCATACCCTATATAAATGGAGGGACTAGTGATAGAATGACAAACAAACAAAATTATCAGCTAGAAAAGAAGATTGGAGGCACACAGTAGCCATTGGCATAAAGCAGTAATGAAATCCTGCCAGGCAAGGAAGGACCTCCTGCCCTGGTGGTTTGGAAGTCTCTTGTGTAGATGCTGGTTCTTTCCCTGTAACATTTCCCCTTGTCCACTGTTCTTTACCTATGCTTCCGCTGGGAGGTTCTTTCTAGTCTGTTGTGTTCAATACATCAATACATCAATGTGTGCTAATACAAAATTGGCAATGGGGAATACTCTCCCCCTGTGGACTCTATATTTCAAAGATTGTTTCTTGTTCCTTTCAAGTTGTTTTAAGGTTTGAAGAGATGAAAAATTGTGTAAGCTAGGCTCATGACTTTTGTGGTTATAAATTCATTGAAAATTAGTAGAATTTTTATTTCTTTGCTTCCCATTACTTTTATATACCAATATCCTCACTAAGTTATATTCTAGAAATAATTATCAAACTCAAATTATTTCTTTGTACCTTACACTCTTGGTTTTCTCTTTCAATCTATTGGTGGTCACTTTGAGGCCTGAAGACAATGCTTCAGTGGAAAGCAAACACCTTTTGTTTGAAGGTGAAATTTTTCTGTTTAATTGGGAAGTCTTAATTGACTTTTGTTGCTCAAAGACATTTTCAGTATTTTTTCTTACTATTCAGGTCCTAGAAACAATTTGCTTTCCAAACCTGGGAGGCCTCAGTTTTGCACTTGGTCTGTTCCCTTTCAGTCTTTGCTATCAACCAGCCAATTTTAACTTATACTTTTTTTTTTTTATAATATCTTACTGAAGTAAGCATGCAGTAACTAATACAACCACTACTATTATACTTTTAAACTTCTTTCTTTAAATCCACAGGCTCAAAATGCATTTCTTCCCCAATATATTTATCAAGATATTACAAATGACATTTTTATTAAGTATATTTAACCTTTGGTATTTTCAGTCCTGAACAATAATTATGTTGATGCTGCCGCCTTAACCATGAAACCAATGTTACGTATTTTAAATTTTTATTAAGGTAGTTCTGTACTTGTGCTACTAACTTTTGAATTTATTAGGGTAACACTCACTGCTATAAATTTTAGTAGATAGCACAATAGAAATTTCATTTATTTGTTTTCTGTTTTATTGCTCAAGATAGAGTCCAATGCATGTGTTCTTAGTTATCAGGCAGCTTTTCTCCATGTGATGATTCAAAGATGGAGGCTTCTTTCATCTTATGGTTCCCATATCCTTTAGGGCCTGAAAATCCCTTGATTTTTCTTTTCCTTATTTTTTAAATTTAAATTCAATTAATTAACATATAATGTATTATTGGTTTCAGAGGTAGAGGTCAGTGATTCATCAGTCTTATATAACACCCAGTACTCATTACATCACATGCCCTCCTTAATGTCCAGCACCCAGTTACCCTATCCCCCACCCCACTCACCTCCAGCAACCCTCAGTTTGTTTCCTATGATTAAGAGTCTCTTATGGTTTATCTACCTCTCTGATTTCTTCTTGTTTTAATTTTTCCTCTCTTCCCATATGATCCCCTGTTTTATTTCTTAAATTCCACATATGAATGAGGTCATATGATAATTGTGTTTCTCTGATTGACTTATTTCGCTTAGCATAATACCCTCTAGTTCCATCCACTTCATTGTGAATGGCAAAATTTCTTTTTTTGATGGCTGAGTAGTATTCCATTATATATATATATATATATCACATCTTCTTTATCCATTCACCTGTCAATGGACATCTGGGCCTTTTCCATAGTTTGTCTATTATGGACATTGCTGCTATATACATTGGGGTGCAGGTGCCCCTTCGGATCACTACATTTGTATCTTTGGGGGTAAATACCCAGTAGTGCAATTGCTACTAGGGTAGGGTAGCTCTATTTTCAACTTTTTGAAGAACCTCCATACTGTTTTCCAGAGTGGCTGTACCAGCTTACATTCCCACCAACAGTGTAAGAGGGTTCCCCTTTCTCCACATCCTCACCAACATCTGTCGTTTCATGACTTGTGAATTTTAGCCATTCTGACTGGTGTGAGGTGGTATCTCATTGTGGTTTTGATTTGGATTTCCCTGATGCCGAGTGATGTTGAACATTTTTTCATGGGTCTGTTGGCTATTTTTTTTTTTTTTAAGATTTTATTTATTTATTTGACAGAGAGAAAGACACAGCGAGAGAGGGAACACATGCAGGGGAAGTGGGAGAGGGAGAAGCAGGCTTCCCACCTAGCAGGGAGCCCGATGCGGGGCTCGATCCCAGGACCCTGGGATCATGACCTGAGCCGAAGGCAGACGCTTGATGACTGAGCCACCCAGGCGCCCCTCTGTGGGCCATTTGTATGTCTTCTTTGGAGAAATGTCTGTTCATGTCTTCTGCCCATTTCTTGATTGGATTGTTTGTTCTTTAGTGTTGACTTTGATAGGTTCTTTGTAGATTTTGGATACTAGCCCTTTATCTGGTAAGACATTTGTAAATATCTTATCCCAGAGAATCCTCTGATTTTTGACCAGAGAGAGAAAAGGCACATCTGCCTTTTTTCTTTTTTCTATTTCTAGCTCAGTAGCAACCTTTATTATTTCAGTTCCTTCATAGTTAGTGACATCTAGTCACTTGGTCACATCTAAAGGTAATTGGTTAGAAAATATGGTTTCGGTCAACCCCTCCACATTTTGGAAAGGGAATGGCATGAACTATGAGCTTCTGGTCACAGATGACTGTCTCTGCCACTATAACCACTATCTGATTTTATTATTATTATTATTATTATTGTCTTTTGGTTACTAACAAATTAAATGCAGAAGAAGATAGCATGTCAAAGACTTTGTTTCTGAAAAGTATTTTAAATTGAGTGGGTTCATGTTTTGCCAGTGTTTTTTATACTCCCCTGAATGTTCAGATTTCAGGTTTATCATTTTACCTTGAATGAGTTATTTTCATTAGGTATATATTTCCTCTTGAGACATTCACATATACACATAATCTATTAAAAGTTGCTTGGCAAACATATAATCAGAGAAACAAGTATATTATACCCTGGCCAGTAAATGAAATAATAGGCATCTCCATATTAGGGCAATTTCTCTAAATAACTGGTGCAAAATTCCTAGAACCTAAACACCCTCTTCTCTGGAAAGTCTAGAAACACCATGAACTTTCTCCACTCTATTTCCAACTTTTTAGATGTTCGAATGATAATTATTCTTCTATTTGTGCTTCCTAAGATCTCACTACTACTACCAGCCCATAGAAGGCCTTATTTTCCAGACTGGCTATCTTGGATTTTATTTGATATGCACTAAGCTTGTATCTATTATTTATTTTTTGTTTTCTTGTTTGTTTTGGAGCATACTTTGAATAAATGTAATGTTTACAGAAATTCAATCGGAGAGTGGAGGACAAAATGGATTATTGGTAGGGGTAATACCAGAGGCAGAAGAGAAAGAGAAGACAGTTGAAACAGTGTAAATATAGTATAATAATGATCAGTATGTTTTCTAATACTTTAGACACTGACAAAAATCTTAACTCTATGTGCTTAAATGATAAGTGAATTCATTTTCTCACTTAGAGGAAGTCCAGAGAAGAGCAAGCCTGGTTGGGATCCAGGCTTGGTTGGATCTGAGCTTGGTTGAATTGACACCTCGATGACATCATTAGAGAGCCACATCCCTTCCATATCTCTGCTCTGCCATCCACAACTACATCCTTTTTCCCCATGGTCATAAGGTTGCTGCCAGTAGCAACTGAGGAAAATTGTTTACTTATTCTCATGCAGCAGGAAAAAGAAAGAAATCCGACCCCTTAAAATGTACTACAAATCTATTACTTCAATTTGAGTGGGCTAAATAAGGTTGCTTTCTCACACCAGGAGCAGTCTCAGTTGCTGGGAGAATACCATGTGATGTTTGGATTTGTATTAATCAGAGTCCACCCCAAGATCTGGAAGTGTATTCAATTTCCCCCAGTTGTGTGGGATTTGGTGGTGGTGAAGGAGCAGGATGGGGAGGGGAATGGGGAAGGATGGCTGTCTGAACATAATCAAGTTTCTGTTAAGGAAAAGAACTGGAAGAGGCCAAACAGATAATTTCAGTGAGAATGGGAGAGAGATGTATTATCGATTCAGTGCCATGGGAATATTTGCTGTGGAATCCAAATTACTGTACTTGAGAGCGAATCATGTTCTTCATGATGGATATTTTGAGGTTCTTTGTCAAAACCCTGCAAATACTAGATAAGGATGGTAATGGAGATGATAATGATGATGATGATGATGACAAAGATGACAGTGAAAACTGCATTGATAACACCTATGATGATTTAACAAGGCAATTATTCAAACTGTGGCTACCAATCATGTGTTTTTGTTTTTGTTTTTTGTTTTTTTTGATGCTGAAGCATGCTAAATTTAGACAGAAAGCCCTAGTTTAGTCCATAGGAAGAGATATTTTAGGGATCTATAGTGACTTCCTGATGAATAAGACAAACATAGGTTTAGATGATTGAAGATAGGGAAATTCTTAGTGAGAAATAGAACTAGCTGCTGGAAACTCTGCCTTCCTTAAATGCTCTTACTCTTTGGATCTCTGTCTGCTTCTATTATTCAAAAGACAAGTACCTGGATAAGATAAGCAGAATAATACCTACATTTGAGGTTGCTTAGTAAAGATATTTTTTAAGCCATGCCTGGTTTTTATTTTTTATTTTTTAATTTTTTGTATAGTCATTTCATACACTAAATTTCACTTATCAGACAACTTAATATTGTATGATTTAAAAAACAATTTTAAGTATATTTTATTAAAATTAATAAAGATGAATAATAGTGAATAACTCAAAAAACTTCTTTGTTTTGTAATCTATAGGATTAACAGCTAAAGTATAATAATTGTGATTAAAACCAAAATCCCATTTTTCTTAAATTAAATAAGAATATTTATTTTAGTCAATATTATTATAAGTAAATTTAGAGGATCAAAGTCTCTGCCTTAAACACTTGTAATTAATAGTATTTTTAAAAACTTATATCTGAGCTATGGCATTTTCTGGGAGGTAGTTTTATTAAAGATTTGAATTGGAAAGAGATTTATGTTACATATTTTTCATAGTAATATTCTTAGTGTTCATAGTGTAGAAGCATATATATGCTGAGACAAATTATAATGTGATACTTTGTGGAGCATCCTGCTCTGCCCCTTTGTCCTGCTTGAATTGATGCTGAATACATCACATGGAATTCATATAGTGAGCTCATCTGTGCTATGTGAACTTCTCCATGATGGGGGTGATTTTATTGAACATGTTCTCATAGATGATCTCAACTACCCCAGAACCTCAAGTCACTCTATCATCATTTACCTAAAGACTAAACTATCTGACTGTTGCATATAGAGTCAACTAACTACTTTTGCATTATCTGTCTTGTTTCCTTTATGTTTAGTATTACATCAGAATGTGAATTTGCCGTTCTGATAGAGACCATTTCTTTGAGAGACAAAGAAAGAAAGAGATTAATATCAACGTTACTGACTGTTTACTTTGGCCAGTCATTGTTCTAAGCACTCCCTGTGCATTGATCAATTTAATCTTCACAGTATCTTGTGAGGTAATTAATACCTTTATCTTCTTTTACAGATGAGGCTTGGAGAGGTAAATTACTTGCCCATAGTCAAAGAGCCAGGAAGTGTTGCAGTCAGGGCTCAGACTCAAGCAACCTGCACCCTTATCCACTACACTATACCCGCAATGAGTCAGCTTTAAGCTGAGAGGAGGGGTGTTAAGATGAGGAATTTGGGGGTTTGTGGGGAGCTATCATTCATGCACAAGACTGGGTACTCAGTGCTGAGGAAAATGGCACTTGGGGATATGCAGTGTGGCAATTTTGTACCTTAACATGGGATACCTGTAAGTTTGCATATGTGTTAGTTCCATGAAGATAAATAGAAATGACACACTGGATTTGTTCTGAAAATTTAAAGGAAGTAACTATAAGCCATTATGAAAAAAGAAAAAAACAAAAAACTACAGAGAGAGCAGAAAGATCAGTGGTTACCAGGGGTTGGGGCAGGGGATTAAGGGAGGATGAACAGGTAGAATAAAGATAATTTTTAGGGCAGTGAAACTGTTCCATAGGATACTGTAATGGTGAATAGGTGTCATTATGCATTTGCCAAAACCCATATAACTAACTGTACAATACAAAGAGTGAACCCTAATGTAAAGTATGGACTTCAGTTAATAACAATGCGATAATATTGTTTCATTAATTGTAACAAGTGTAACACACTAATATAAGACAGAAGAAACCATGACTGAGGAAGAAAGGGGATGTATGGGAGCTTTATATCTGCTCAATTTTCTATAAACCTGAGGCTGCAAAAATGAAGCCTGTTCATTTTTTGAAAAAGGAAAGAAAAAGAAACTATTTGTAAGTTATCATATGACTGTAATTGTGAATCAGTCAGGAAATGGGTGACTCGTTTCAGAATAATTGTATCTTTTCTTCATTCGTGTTGACATCCAGGACTTCCATACTCCCACTCAGGTACAAATTCCAAAAATGCCTTAATGCTGTGCTCTCTGTACACCACTAAGCTATGAATTCTGGATGAGCCCAAGTCTACTTGCCTCGGTTCCTCCGTGAATAGGAAAGAAACACCTTTTGAATGCATCATTAACTCTTGTAAAGCCACAGGGACACAATTGAAGAGTGGTTGAGTGGTTTCCCTAAATGTATAACTTACAGGGAAGGAAAAGAGAAATCTCCCCAGCATCTTTTAGCATGATTATAATGATGGGCCCGATTTTCCCATGCATAATCAGCCTTTGTTCATAGGCTGGCATTTGAAGGGAGTATTTACTCCAGATTTTAAAAATGAAAGAGCTTGTATGGGCTGAGAAAAAAAGAAGTGGGTAAATACTAACATTTCTTGTGGAGGTGGAAACGACTTCCCCTACACTTTTCTCACCATTCAAGTCACAGTGTGAAGGAAATAGCTTTCAAAATTGAGAGGGCCAATGGATCCATAACTGTGCTTTCTCCACACTGTTAAAGCTCAGTGTGGGTCTCGCTGGCGAGGCAAACAGTAAGGGAGACATCACAGGATGCAGGGTTATTAGAGAAAGCAGGAGAGATTCACATTTCTGTCACAACCAAGGTCTAGCTGACTCACCCATGCATGAGAAATGCTTATTCTCGGCTCATTTTCTAGGGTTGGTGGCTTGATTGACCCCCCAAAAAGCAGTTTTCTATTCAGAAATGACTTATGTGAAGCTAATTATCATTACCTACCATTTCAGAATTACAGGGTTTGCTTGGGCCTCATACCTCTTCATAAGAATACAGGAGATTTTTTATTTATTTTTAATTAATTAATTAATTAATTAATTATTTTAAAGATTTTTTTATTTAGTTATTTGACATAGAAAGACACAGTGAGAGAGGGAACACAAGCAGGGGGAGCGGGAGAGGGAGAAGCAGGCTTCCTGCTGAACAGGGAGCCCGATGCGGGGCTCGATCCCAGGAGCCTGGGATCATGACCTGAGCTGAAGGCAGAAGCTTAGCCACTGAGCCACCCAGGCGCCCCTACAGGAGATTTTTTAAAGATATCACAATTTTAGAAGAAAAAAAATAAATCCACACCATGGAATAAGTTTTGCTATATACTTATTAGATAGGAATAAGAATATATAAACATATTCATAAATGGTATATAGGCACTCTATAATTAAGAGTTTGTATAATTGGTAACCAAACTCCATCATGAATATAAGGTTAATAACCTGGGTAGTAACACTTTTTGTCTGTTAGGATTTTGATTACATTGGGGGGGGTGGGTAGGAGGGAGTGGTATCTTTTTCTATGCCAATCTGTGTCCAAATACTGTTCTCACTTGCACATTTGAATCAGGTTGATGTTGGACTTGTTGCCTCCTGTTATCAATTTTGATACGTTAAGTGATGAAATTTCAAACTTTTGTCCTTAGAAAGGACAGATTCTCTTCTTTACTACCTAACAACTATAATTCTGTTGCTACTCTTCTTGTAATGTCTGTTTCTACATGCTACTGTACTATGCAATGCGGGATTAATGATAATGCAGTTCTCCTCAAATACTGACTTCAGTTATTTATGGCTATCCCAGAAAACTGTGTAATATAGGCCACTGGTGTAGCTTTGGAAAACCTCCAGTGATTTGAAATGAGGGGGAAACACAAAAATGTCAAGATTAATTACTAATCAGAAGGTTTTTTTCTTCCTAAACCTACATATACTCCATATTTTACGAACAACTTTGTACTATTAAGGGTATTTATAACAAAATATCATTGAGTACTATGTCGATTATGATTACTAATTTGCTTTAGCTGTCATGCATTTACTCTGTCATGCTCTTTTATAAGCCATTAGCTTATATCATTCGCTTAGTCTTCACAAAAGCCTGTATTTATCTATCCATTATACAGATCAGGAGACTGAGGTGGGTAGAGAAAAGCACTTGCTAAATATCACACGTTTACTAATTAATGAAGTAAAGATTTAAACTCAGAAAATCTTGCTGTAGCGTTCCTGATTAGTAATAAATTTCTGAACAGAAGCAATCCTATTAGATGAAGAGTATATGGATAAAAGTCGCTATTTTTATAAGAAAGACTATTACTGTTATTATTACAGTTATTTATTGTAATTATTTTCTCTAGTGTCCTTTTCTCTTTTGACAGTCTGAACTGCAAAATTCTGTCTATAATTTGGTAGTTCAGGATTTTAAATTTCAATAGTGATTAAGTGTGATTGTTTAATAGTTCACTGTCTTACACAGTGCACTTCACTACTCTAGGTAACTGACTCATTTTCTTTCTAAACATAGTTATGATAGAAACCACTGCTTCACTTTCTAGCAGATGGAGAGCAATCTTGTTTTAATGTACATCGTTTACAATAGATACAAGCTGTCAGATAACTTCTGGTAAAATAGGATGCTGAATCAGACATTTATTTTTAGTGGCAATTGTTGACACATAGACTAGCCCACCCAAATGAAAGTATGCCATATCACTTGGCTCTATCGATAAAATACGCTGTAATAGTCTTTGTCATTTTTCATTTTAGATTTCTGCTTCAGACTTCCTACTATACACCATGATTTCCATCACTTCTCTTCAAGCAGCTTGTTGTCTTAAAACCATTATACTTTATCTTAATAGTTATATCTTAGTTTTTGTTTCTATTCTTTGTTAAGAATCATCAAAACCCAGTAGTTTTAAGTAGTTACATTCATATTTCTAAAAAATGTGCTCTAGAATCCAATAGATTTAGATTTGAATCCCAGCATAGCTCTTTATGGACTGAATGGAAAATGTGTTTTAATTACTGAAAATCCTCCACTTTTTAATTTTATAATATTTCTATCGAAGATTATTATAAGAATCAAATGAGTTAATGTTTCTAAAGTGATTATAATTTACCATATGTATTATTAACTTTAATTCACTAATATGAGGCATCAAATAAATAATGAAAGCCCCCAACAAAAACAGATTTTAAAAAGTGAAGGAGCTGAATTAACACTTATATGACAATATTGGTCATATATCAGCTATGTCTGTTCCACTTAGTTAATGTCTATTTTGTATAGTTTTAGTATTTTAATACTGCTACTGGAAAGAAGAAAGGAAGAAACATTGACATTTATTATATGCACAATGCCTCTTTTGGTTAATTCATGTAGATGTGATATTTGGAAAATATAATGGGAGCTAGATTTGGGTAAAATTAAAAATGCTAAGTGTATACTTTAGCTGCACATATATTAAAAATGGAACAATACAAAGATTACCCTAACTCCTACATAAGGATGACATGTGAAGCATTTTATATTCCATATTTCTAGAAAAAAATATATTTTATAGGTTTTTTGTGTATTTGGTGATAAAGCAAGTATGGTAAAATTATAATAAATGGGGATTCAGGGTGAAAAGTTTATGGGAGTCTTTTGTATTATTTTTATGACTTTTCTACAAGTCTCAAATTATTTAAAAATTAAAAAATAATATCTTGGGAAATAAAAAAGTAAAAATAAAGTTGCAATCAGTCTTTTATTTTATTTTTTTTCAGTCTTTTAGTATGTTTCAACTAGATCTGGATGAACCCTTACAAGATAGGTACTTTTGAAGTATAGAGGTTTCATGTTTTATGTGTATTACATTTTAAGTTTTAGATTTGCTAGTTGTACTCTACAATATAATAATGTATTTTCTAAAATCCTTTTTTTAAGTTGTTAAAAAGCCATGAGCTTACTTGATACATCTTATAAAAACAAATTATTAAGAGTGCTATTTATTTTTTACTCTAGTGCAACCAATAAGTACTTTCATACATAGATACACTCATAAATACAAATTATGATAAGTGCGATATGAATATAAACAATGTGTAATTGTCAAGATTGACAGAGAATACATTAGTTAAATTAGTTGGTCAGTGAAAGTCTCACTGAGGAGATGACATTTAAAATGTTACTTAAAGGGGCGCCTGGGTGGCTCAGTTGGTTAAGCGACTGTCTTCGGCTCGGGTCATGATCTCAGGGTCCTGGGATCGAGCCCTGCATCGGGCTCCCTGCTCGGCGGGAAGCCTGCTTCTCCCTCTCCCACTCCCCCTGCTTGTGTTCCCTCTCTCGCTGTCTCTCTCCCTGTCAAATAAATAAATAAAATCTTTAAAAAAAAAAAAAAAAAAATAAATAAATAAATAAATAAATAAATAAAATGTTACTTAAAGGATAAGACAAGAAAATTAGGGAAAGTGGTAATGTCGACAGGGAGCACAAGGAGCATTGCAGAGAGAGACCAAGTCTGGTACCTTGCGGAGGAAGAGAGTGGAGCATGTTTGAGAAACTGGGAAAAGGGCAGTGTGGTTGGAGTACAATAACCAAGGAGATGAGTGGCTCAAAATGAATGTGAAGAGAGAGGGTGGGGCTGTATCGTCTAGAGCCTTGAAAGCCACACTGGAAGATTTTAAGCCAAAGAGTCAGTTGGCCAGATATACAATCTAGAAAGCTCAGTTATTGTGAAGTATGTTGTGTGTGTGTTGTGGGGCAAAATGGGAATGGAAAGATTAGTGAAGAGCCTATTTCAGTAGCTTAAGATGGGTAACAGTTGCTTGAACTAGAGTAATACCTGCATAAATGGAGGAAATGTCATTTTGTGATATATTATGTGTATATATTTTGAATGTATTATGGGTGGAAGAAATTTACTGTATTACAAATAGCTGCAGCTTAGGGGCACCTGGGGGGCTCATTCAGTTAAGTGTCTGCCTTTGGCTCAGGTCATGATCAGTGTCCTGGGACTGAGCCCCATGTTAGGCTCTCTGCTCGGTGGGGAGTCTGCTTCTCCCTCACACTCTCACTCTGCTCTCCCTCCCTCTCTTTCTCTCTCTCAAATAAATAAATAAAACAAAACAAAAACAAAAACAAAACAAATAGCTATGGCTTAAGACTTCAACTGAAACCATGGTAATAACAATGGCATACTTAACATTTAAGAAAATATTAGAAGCTCTCTATAATGAACATTATGTTAACTAAGACTTCTAACTAAAAATGATTATTTTTAAATGAGTGAGAATTTAGGGCGCCTGGGTGGCTCAGTTGGTTAAGCAACTGCCTTCGGCTCAGGTCATGATCCTGGAGTCCTGGGATCAAGTCCCGCATCGGGCTCCCTGCTCAGCGGGGAGTCTGCTTCTCCCTCTGACCCTCCCCCCTCTCATGCTCTCTCTATCTCATTCTCTCTCTCAAATAAATAAATAAAATCTTTAAAAAAATAAATAAATAAATGAGTGAGAATTTAATCATTATTATTATAATCACAAATTATGTGAAACTTTTAATTTCTTATTTTCCTTTCTAAGCTCATTTAAATGGATATAACTTACTGAGAATGTGCTATTGTTCTTATTTTCTTAATGGTTCAATTATACTTAAAATTATTAACAACATAATTTCATATTATGTTGGTAGAGGATGATGATGCACTTCTTAAATGAACAAAATAATAATAAGTGAATAATTCCTTTGTAAATCCTGGATATTGTGAGCTTGTAGGAGGTAAATGTATATCCAAAAGATGATGAAAATTATTAGCTAATGTTATTTGTAATCATGATATTCCATGGAGATTAGTGACCTTACTTATCATAATTGTAATAGTATAAACATTTAATCAATGCTATCAATATTTCATCACCAAAGAGTTAATGGAGAAAAGACAACCAAAAAATAGAGAAAACAAAACAAGAGAGTTGGTGATGTGGAGGGTATAACATCGTATATTGGGAAGAGCCCTGGCTTAAGTCAAAAGATTTGGCTTCCAGTTCTGGATTCAGGGAACCTTGGTTAATTCATCACTGATGATTTGTAAGGTTTTCTGAATTCATAACTGATGATTTGTAAGCTTTTCTTTCAACTCCCCAATTCTGTGCTTTTTCTGAAATACAAAGGACTAGAGCCCTCTGGCTACTTTTATTTAAGTGTTCTTTTTTTTATTTATTTTTTATTTTTTTTTAAAGATTTTATTTATGGGCGCCTGGGTGGCTCAGTTGGTTAAGCGACTGCCTTCGGCTCAGGTCATGATCCTGGAGTCCCGGGATCGAGTCCCACATTGGGCTCCCTGCTTGGCAGGGAGTCTGCTTCTCCCTCTGACCCTTCTCCCTCTCATGCTCTCTGTCTCATTCTCTCTCTCTCAAATAAATAAATAAAATCTTTAAAAAAAAAAAAAGAAAGATTTTATTTATTTATTTGACAGAGAGAGACACAGCGAGAGAGGGAACACAAGCTGAGGGTGTGGGAGAGGGAGAAGCAGGCTTCCCGCCGAGCAGGGAGCCCGATGCGGGGCTCGATCCCAAGACCCTGGGATCATGACCTGAGCCAAAGGCAGACGCTTAACGACTGAGCCACCCAGGCGCCCCTATTTAAGTGTTCTTGTTCATTCCACATTCTCTCTGCATAATAACTTGTTTTAAAAATCAGAACTTAGGGGCACCTGGGTGGCGCAGTTGGTTAAGCGGCCGACTCTTGATTACAGCTCAGGTCATGGTCTCAGGGTCGTGAGATCAAACCCTATGTAGGGCTCCGTGCTCAGAGGGGAGTTGGCTTGAGATTCTATCCCTCTGTTCCTCCCTCACTCTCTCTGTCTAAAAATAAATAAATCTTTAAAAAAAATTTAAAAAAATCAGAACTTAAAAATCAGTGAATATATTTCATTATCTATCATTGTGATTTGAGTGTATTGAGAAAGTGGATTCTTGGGAAGAATGGAAAGATCAGATAAAGTGTGATGTGTCGAAGCAGGAATGAGATGATTAAAACACTGAGCCATTGAGATAGTGGGTCAAATAGAAATAAGGAAATAATAGTAATTAGTTTTAGTAGTTGGGTAGGAAAACATATAAAAGTAATTAATAAAATAATTCTGGACCAGCTGCTACTATATTTCCAATTGCCTTATTCCTTCTTGGAGTGACTCTGCATCCTCTAAATTCCAGAGCTTATTTTCTCTTTAACGAGGCTATAGGGGATTTAAAGCTGCTTCTCCAAATCTGGATTTCAGCAAAATCTGTTTGTTACTATCACAGAAAGAAATCTGGCCCCAAAATAAGCATGATCGTAATGACTACAGAGAGAAAAAAGCCTACAACTTGGGTTAGAATACCTTGAGTAGAGTTCTAGTTTTGTATCCTATTAGCTCTTCTATACAACTACATGAAAAATTGTTATCTGACATTCAAAAGCAGCATTTGTAAAATGTGAACAATTTTGTCTATTTATGTTATCCTCATCAGGAAAATAAGAGTTAAATATGGCAACTTATATAAAAATGCTTTGTTATCTGGAGACTGCTATATGTTTGTGAGCTAGTTTTTGCTATTCATCAATTTAGCCTGCCTAGTATGACCATTGATGGATAGAGATGAAAACTGGAGAATTTCTTCACTACTATTAGTCAACTTTGTATTACCATAGAGTTTAACGATGATTGAGTTGTACTCCCAAACCCGACACTAATTAAGAAAAAAGCAAAAAATTCCACAAAACTCGTAGTTCCTCCAGCTCTGCAATAGATCATCACAGGGCCATTAACTTCTCTGTAAGATGCTGTTCACTTTTCTAACTTCCATCTCCACCTTCTGCTTCCTTGTATATAGCAACCACAGATTCTCTTGCTCACATTATGAGTTCTCTAAATGCCATTCAACTCAATACAACTGGAACTGAATTCAATATCTTATGCATACAATGCAGATTAATGCTTTCCTCAGTCTCTGTTTCTTAGCAGTTCTAATGTAGATTTTCCACAAAAACATCGAGTAGCATCGAAGTTTCAATGTTTTCTTAGAGTAGCCCCGAATATCTAACATTAGACAAGTCCAAGATGTAATAATCATCTGCAAAGTATAATAATTTTGACTTGGTGCCAAACCAGGGGTTATAAACTTGATTTCGAACAGACATCTTCCTAATGTATCTGGATGTAAATTCACAAATTATCATATATCCAAGTGGTCATCAATCAGTAGAATCATCTTGCAACACAAAACAATATTATTACCAGGTTGAGGAGTTTTTATTCATTTTGTAAAATTGAATTCAAATTATACTTTATAATATAAACCTTTAATTTCATTTTATGGAAATATATGAATTTGCTTGAACAGAGAAAGAAAGTTTATAAATATGCAACCTAAACATATCTGTTGTGAAATGAGCTGTGTCCTTTGTATTAAATTAGGTACTTTCCAAAAGAAGAGGTTCAAGGTTCAGACAAGTTTTTGTGTTTAGGTAGGCTATTTAAGTGGTTATTCCAGGAAGCAAGGGTATGGGGTCTTCGAAGAAGAGTCCCGGAAGGAGGTAAAGGCAATATGAAGCATGTTACTACAGGAACTGTGATGAGTTGGGGCTTGATTCTCCTTAGAACTTTCTGAGAAGCGTATGGAATGATTGACAGAACTGCCTACTTGAAGACCAATCATGACAAACTCCTTTCCTCTATCAGTTGAGTGTTGCCCTTGGTATGTTAATTTCCTAGGCTAATGCATGCCTACTGAACAAGATTTACTTTGCTCAAGGTGAAATGTTGTCAATATATGGAAAATCAAAGCTCATTTTCAACTGTCCACCATAGATTCCACAAGAATTAGAAGCCGAGAGGATTCATGGTGGGACATCAGGTACCTTATTACATAGGCGTTTGTGAACTTCAGTGATAAACCACCTATAAAAACAGTGTTTAAATCATCCGGAGCCCAGTACTATTGTTTTTAGACCTATGCTTCCAAATTATATTTTCAAATTTGGAAAACCAGAATATAGTTAAAATGGACCCTCTTTAGTTATTTTATGTTTATGTCAAAACTGCAAATAATGTGAGATTTTATCCTATTTCAAAGCCAAGTTTGCCTGCCAGAGCTTCCTAGATCTTGGCAGAAGACAGAGACTTTGGGTCAAAGATAAAGTACTTTATTACTCACAGGACTGCAGGCAGTGTGACTCCACGCTCAAATTAGTTCCCCTCCTTTTCAAACATCATTGAAAAGATAAAGAGGAGCACCAGGGTGCTTATATTCTAGAGGAAAGCCTCTAGAGGCAGATCTGAAAGATCATTAATGTCCTGCCCATCCCCATACTTCCCACAGTCTAAGGTTATCTCTCCTTCAACTACAGGATTTTTGCTCTCCTTCCACCTCCACAAATTCTGAAGTTGCTATAACTTCATCTCCTTTTTTCTCCCCAGTCATCTCCTACTTCAACCAGAGCTTTGCCTGGAAGAGTCAAATGAAAGAGGGACCAGAGCATATTTATAAACTGTAACCAGAATTAAGTCTTAATGTCCCAATTCTCATTCTGAACAGGCTGCCATCCAGAGACTATACATATTTAGGCAGGTCTGGGGTTGCCCCTGTAGGTTAAAGAAAGACACATTATGCCAAGGAACTGTCAGGAGGAAACCCTGAAATTTCTGAAGTCTATATAAAGCCCTATAACCCTCAAACCCTTTCACCTGAGATTTTATTTTATTCACAAGCCATCAAGTTAACTTGTTCTAGTTTCACAGTCTTCTAGGTCATGGAGAGCTTTATTCATCACAGGATAGGCTCCCCAAGTCCCAAGGAAGAATGTAAAGGTGGACCCAGATGGATGATATGCACACAGTAAGTTTGTAGGATAGCTGAGCAACTCTGAGTTTAGGAAACCACCAATTTTATAAGGCCATAGCTAGCCACTGGCCCACCAACCTTTGCCCTGGAGAAGGGCATTATCTTTATTATTCTGGTCAGGTGACAAATCTGCCCCCTGCCCCGGAGGGAGACACTGTTCGTTTTACACACATCCTTGAAAGGGTAGTATAAAACAAAAGTTGCCAATGCCTTTGCTTAAAACAAGGGGCAGAAATGTCAGAGATCCAATGGAGAACTGTGTCCAAATATTTTGTTGATTTTGGTGGTAGCATTCTAGTCTTTCCATCTGGAAATGGCTTTGTTCGTTACTATCTGCCCCCCCACCCCGCCCCTGTCAGCTGTATTTTAAAATAGAAGAACTGGCAAATAAAATATTAATTGTGTAAGAAATCAAAAAAGGTTATTTGACAAATTTACTTTTTGTTCATCATTATAATATTTTTATCTTATTTCTCCCTAATGTTGTAGTAATGAGGAAAATGGAACTTCCATTTCATAATTTTTTATGAGATATATATATATAAGTAGTAACAGCTAAATTAGAAAATAAATCAAAGGTAATGGAGAAAACCATTGAATTTTATAATAATTTGCCTCTACTTTAGGCAGGTAAAAGAAAAAAGTATCCTTTATTTTATTGTATTTGATACTTTAATTTTGAAATATTTTGACTCTCCAAAAGTTGAAAAATTAATAGAAAACTCCTATAAACCATTCACCCTACTTCTCCTAATGATAACATCTTACATGACCATAGTAAATTATTAAAACCAGGAAATTTATATTGGTACAATATTATTAACTCAACTACTGATGTTATTCGGATTTCATATGCACACTTTTTTAGTCTATAGTTCTTTGAAATTTCCTATGTATATATTTATATAACTATCGCCAAAATCAAGATACAGCACACATCCATCACCACTGAAAAACCCTCCTTTTCTTTTTTCCACTTAGTCACACACTTCCCTAGCCCTAACCTCTGGCAACCACTGATCTGTTCTCATGACCATATTTTGTGACTTCAAGAATATTACTAAATGGAAGATTTTTCAATTAAAAACTTTGAGATTGGCTTTTTTTCCCCCCACTCAATATGATTCCCTCAAGATCCATTCATATTGTGCATATTGGTGGCACATTCCTTTCTATTGCCGAGTAGCATTCCATTGTAGAGACATAACACGTCAATTATCCATTCACATGAAAGAGAAACCTTTGGGTGGTTTCTAATTTGAAGCTATTTATTATTTAAATAAATAACTTATTTAATAAATTATTTCAAGCTTCTATGAACATCTGTGTACAGGTTTTCATGTGAGCATAAATTTTCATTTTTCTAGGATAAATACCCAGGAGTATGATTGCTGAGTAAATTGCATGGTAAATTCGTGTCTAATTTTATTTAGAAACAAAAACCAACAAACCAACCAAAAAAAAAAAAAAAAAAAAAAAACACTGCCAAACTGTTTTCCAGAGAGTCTGTACAATTTTACTAGCACTATGAGATCCAGTTGCTCAGCATCCTTTCCAGCATTTGCTATTTTATATATATATATATATTTATATTTATATTTATATTTATATTTATATTTATATTTATTTATTTTAGCAATTCTAGTAGGCATATAATGAGGTCTTATAATGCTTTCATTTGCATTTTTCAAAAGGCTAACAATTTTAACCTTTTTTATTTGCTTATATTCCCATCTTTTTAAATGTAATGTTATTTTGTTATAGTAAAAGCTAAATTGTGACTCTAAACAATAAGACTTCTTTTGCCCAACTTATTGATTAATTGACTTATTTCTTGTCATTTGAGAGGTTGTATTAAATTTTGTCATTATATGAGAAGTTTATGCTCAAGCATTTTAATTTCTCTGAAACAGGGGGCTTGCACCTGGCTATTGCTATATATAAATATTTTTCAACATTTTATCTATTCATTTGACAAAGAGAGAGTGAGCACGCAAGCACAAGCAGGGGGAGTGGGAGAGGGAGAAACAGATTCCCCACTCAGCAGGGAACCTGACACAGGGCTCGATCCCAGGACCCTGGGATCATGACCCAAGTCGAAGGCAGATGCTTAATGACTGAGCCACCCAGGCACCCTTTTATTTGAATTAATAAAAATGTAGAAGAATCTATGTCTACATGTTTATACTTTTAATTTAATTTTTAAAATATTATACGTAAATAATAGAAAGATGATAAAAAGGCCAAGGTTCCATTTCTGACTCTGTAGCTACTATCCATGTACCTTGGTTTGTTAGTTCTCCTCTCTGACATCCAGCTTCCCAGTTCCACAGAAGAAGGCAAGACCATTCTTCTCCAGAGTACCTTTTAGGTTTAATTTTTTCTCCTGTAATATGTAAATTTTATAGAAAATTTGTAAAATAAAGATATACATAAAAGGTACTAATTAGAAATTATTTATGTCCCAGAATAAACTGTTAATATACCATATTTCTATTGCATACATTTGTATTCATACATGTAGAAAATTGCATAAACTTTTATATTCATGTTTTATAAATTTAAAGCAAATTAAAATTGGTATGCTACATATGCTTTTTATATCCATATGTTTTTATAAGTTTAAAAGCAAATGATAGCCGCAGCAACTTCTTCCTAGAAACATCGCCAAAGGCAAGGGAAGCAAGGGCAAAAATGAATTATTGGGACTTCATCAAGATAAAAAGCTTTTGCACAGCAAAAGAAACAGTCAACAAAACCAAAAGACAACCGAAAAAATGGGAGAAGATATTTGCAAATGACATATCAGTTAAAGGGCTAGTATCCAAAATTTATAAAGAACTTAAGAAACTCAACACCCAAAGAACAAATGATCCAATCAAGAAATGGGCAGAAGACATGAACAGACATTTTTCCAAAGAAGACATCCACATGGCCAACAGACACATGAAAAAGTGCTCAACATCGCTCGGCATCAGGGAAAACCAAATCAAAACCTCAATGAGATATCACCTCACACAAGTCAGAATGGCTAAAATTAATAAGTCAGGAAAAGACATGCAGAGATGTGGAGAAAGGGGAACCCTCCTACACTGTTGGTGGGAATGCAAGCTGGTGCAGCCACTCTGGAAAACAGTATGGAGGTTCTTCAAAAAGTTGAAAATAGAGCTACCATACGAACCAGCAATTGCACTACTGGGTATTTACCCCAAAGATACAAATGTAGGGATCCAAAGGGGTACATGCACCCCGATGTTTATTGCAACAATGTCCACAATAGCCAAACTATGGAAAGAGCCAAGATATCCATCGACAGATGAATGGATAAAGAAGATGTGGTGTGTGTGTGTGTGTGTGTGTGTGTGTGTGTATATGTGTATATATATATTTTTACATATATATATATATAATGGAATATTATGCAGCCATCAAAAGGAATGCAATCTTGCCATTTGCAACGACGTGGATGGAACTGGAGGGTATTATGCTGAGTGAAATAAGTCAATCAGAGAAAGACATATATCATATGACCTCACTGATATGAGGAATTCTTAATCTCAGGAAACAAACTGAGGGTTGCTGGAGTGGTGGGGGTGGGAGGGATGGGGTGGCTGGGTGATAGACACTGGGGAGGGTATGTGCTATGGTGAGTGCTGTGAATTGTGTAAGACTGTTGAATCACAGACCTGTACCTCTGAAACAAATAATACATTATATGTTAAAAAAAAAAAAAAAAGAGAGAGAGAGAAGAAGATAGCAGAAGGGGAAGAATGAAGGGGGGGAAATCAGAGGGGGAGACGAACCATGAGAGACTATGGACTCTGAAAAACAAACTGAGGGTTCTAGAGGGGAGGGGGTGGGAGGATGGGTTAGCCTGGTGATGGGTATTAAAGAGGGCACGTTCTGCATGGAGCACTGGGTGTTATACACAAACAATGAATCATGGAACACTACATCAAAAACTAATGATGTAATGTATGGTGATTAACATAACATAATAATAATAATAAAAAAAGCAAATGATAGGTTACATAAAGCATCTTTGTTTTTAAAGCCTGGACAATATAATGTTCTATCCAGTGAAATGCAACAATATAATTATTTTGCTATTTGTTAGATATGTGGAGGGTGGATGAAGTTGGGAATGAGAACAAATTTCATTGGGCAGGATGGGATAGTGTCCTGCCAAGTATTCTGTACCTTTCATCAACCCAGATTGATAATTAATGCTGAGATTTTTCTAGCAGACATTTATTCCCTGTGCCTGTGCTTCAAAATGTTTCATTTACTTCAACTACCTGTTTCCAGACTTTGACTTTTTTTTTGATATTTTTATCTATTTATTTGAGAGAGAGCGAGATAGCACCACAAAAGGGTGGGGGGGAGGGTGGGCAGAGGGAGAGGGGAGAAGCAGACTCCCTGCTGAGTGGAGCTTGATCCCAGCACCCTGGGGTCATGACCTGAGCTGAAGACAGACACTTAACCTACTGAGCCACTGAGGCACCCCAGACTTGACTTTTTAAACAGAAAGAAAAGAACCATCGAAATTCCTAAATTGCATATCTACCAGTGGGTTTCATGTGCTAACTTCTGCTTTTACATGTATCTATGAGAACTCTTCCTCTCAGCATGTAATGTGGTACTTCTAAATTTCTTCTAAATCCTTCTCAGAATTGTGGTTTGTGAATTGATTTGGGAGGGGAGGCAGTGATGGAAGAGGGAAGGACCAGCGCTCTGGGTTCCTCAAAGTCCAGCTGTCACCTTGAAGGGCCAACTGCTTGGCATGGGCCCTGGATTTCTGACTGAGGTGACAAATAGGTAAGGAGACACAAAACGTGTTTCCATTTTCTCTCCTGGTTAGTGGTTTTATTTTAGTTTTGGTCAGAATATATAGATTGGTCATTGTGTTTTTCATTCCAGTTTTATCAGTCATATGGCAGTTTTTAATTCCTTCTGAATTCTAGAAAATAGTTGAGTGTTTGAGTGTCTCACAGTAATACAAATTAGCGTCCTTTCCTGTTACTGCAGGATTTTTGGAAAGAAGTAGAGACTGACTCAAGGACCACTATCCTGACACCATCTCTTTTTTATTTTATTTTTTTAAGATTTTATTTATTTATTTGAGAGAGAGAGAGAGACAGACAGCAAGAGAGAGCACGAGCAGGGTGAGAGGGAGAAGCAGCCTCCCTGCTGAGCAGGGAGCCAGATGAGGGTTTCGATCCCAGGACCCCAGGATCACGACCCCAGCCAAAGGCAGACACCTAACTGACTGAGCCACCCAAGCACCCCTATCCTGACACCATCTTAAACCATTTTCTAGTATCAACTTTCGATTGTTAGACCAGATGATTTTTCAAAATACATTCAGTTACATATAATCATAATATTTAACGAATATTTTTAAATAAACTGAGCCATTTATTACTTGGGAAAAACTACTAAGTGTAATTTTTAAAATTATGTTATGTGGGGGCACCTGGGTAGCTCAGTTGTTTAAGTGTCTGCCTTCGGCTCAGGTCATGATCTCAGGGTCCTGGGATCGAGTCCCATGTCGGGCTCCCTGCTTAGCAGGGGGAGCCTGCTTCTCCCTCTCTTTCCCACTCATGGTCTCTCTCATTATCTTTCCCACTATCTCTGTGTCTCTCTCTCAAGTAAATAAGTAAAATCTTTAAAAAAGTAAAAAATAAAATTATGTTACATGAATAATATTAACTTAGTAAAATTCTAAGACTTACTTTAATAAAATTTTGTCAGCAATGTAGTGTATGATTTTAATATATAAACATAAACTCAGAAACACAGTTGTCCTTATTGCTACAAAAATAAAATGTGTCCTTAGGATTTCAAAAGATGCAAGTCCTTAGTATATGAAAATTCAAATGTATTACAAGATGCGTATTTTTTAAATGTACATAAAAGTATGCCTCCCTTGTCCAGCATCCCCCAAATAATATAATATCCCCTCTCCATACCAAGAAATCTACAGTCTCAAATAAGAAAATATAAGTAAATACAGAAAACAATGTATAAATATAAAGCATTATTATATACGTGAATTTTTGAAAGAGTTAAGCTTTCAGTAAAAATAAATTTTTTAATAGTAACCTTACTTTCATTTTCAATGTAGATATTTTCCAAAGAAAGTCATCATTAAGTAGATATTTGCCTCTCAGTGTCTTACCAAAAAAAAAAAAAATTGTCTTTGATCAGAGGCAAAAAACAATTGTGTTCTCACCATAATAAGTGGTCCAATTATATTATTCCCTATATTTAAAAAAAAAAAACCCTATCAATTAATTTCATTTTTCTGTGCATTTTTATATTATATTATATTTATACAAATGCTATATAAATTACTTTTTTCTGTTTTATTTGTACTGCTAAAGTAATGTACAGACCATTAATTATAATAGTGTGGCATTATCATTTAACTTTGGTAGTCCTAGATTTTTCTCTAGGCTGTACTGCTCCTTTCCTTGATTACTGAGAAGAGACAACAGAGATAGGGAAACAAGTTAGGAGGCAACTGACATAATACAAGGAAGATTTTTTTGTAATCCTAAACTAAAGCAATAGCAGTGGAAATAAACTGTTAGAAATAGATTTTGAGAGACTCCTACGAGTTGTGATCGATAAGAATTAGGGCAAATTTATATTTATGGGATGGCCCAGGCTTGGATTATTAGATGGTGATGCCATTCTGAGATAGAGAATAGAGACGAGAAGCATATTTGGAGGGAAAGACATTTTCAGCTGTAGACTGTTGAACTTTAATGTTGAACATCTAAGGGTATAATGAAACAAAGAAGTTAGAAAATATTCTGAGATAATATATAATTTTCTAGAATCACAAGTAAGAATGGAAATGGTAACTCCCATGATATGAAAACTGATAAAATAAGCTTATGAAAAT
Organism: Phoca vitulina; assembly: GCF_004348235.1. Taxonomy (NCBI): domain Eukaryota; kingdom Metazoa; phylum Chordata; class Mammalia; order Carnivora; family Phocidae; genus Phoca; species Phoca vitulina. Next base: position 86,910,677 of record NW_022589704.1, read on the forward strand.
ATATAATGAGTTTGGCCATTATTCTTTTTTAAAAAAAGATTTATTTACTTATTTTAGAGAGAGAGAGAGCATGAGCAGAAGGGGCAGAGGGACAGGGAGAGAATCTCGAGCAGACTCCTCACTGAGGGTGGAGCCCAGTGGGGGCTTGATCTCACTACCTTGAGATCACGACGTGAGCCAAAACCAAGGGTTGGATGCTTAACCGACTGTGCCACCCAGGCGTCCCTCTTTTTTTTTTTTTTTTAATAATTAAGATTTTATTATTTTTAATTTTAATTCCAGTATAGTTAACATACAGTGTTATATTAGTTTCAAGTGTACGATAGAGTGATTCAACAATTCTATATAATACTCAGTGCTCATCAAGGCAAGTATACCCTTAATCCCCTCTACCTATTTCACCCATCTCCCCATCCACCTACCCTCTGGTAACCATCAGTTTATTCTCTATAGTTAAGAGTCTGGTTTTGGTTTGTTTCTTTTTTTCTTTGCTCATTTGTTTTATTTCCTAAATTTCACATATGAGTAAAATCATATGGTATTTGTCTTTCTCTGACTGACTTATTTTGCTGAGTATTGTATCCTCTAGGTCCATCCACATTGTTGCAAATGGCAAGATTTCATTCTTTTTTATCGCTGAGTAATTTTTCATTATATATATATATATATATATATATATATATACCACATCTTCTTTATCCATTCATGTATTGATGGACACTTGGGCTGTGCCCATAATTTGGCTACTGTAAATAATGCTGCAATAAACAGGGTTCATATATCTTTTTGAGTTAGATTTTTGTGTTCTTTGAGTAAATACCCAGTAGAGGAATTACTCTATCATAGGGTAGTTCTATTTTTAATTTTTTGAGGAACTTCCATACTGTTTTCCACAGTGACTGCCCCAGTCACTTATATATAAGTCTTATATATAACATTCCTACCAACACTGCAGGAGGGTTCCTTTTCCTCCACATCCTCGAAGTTCAGCCTAAAGAATAGTCTAAAAGGTTTTTTATTGGCAATTGCTTAGACAAGGAGAAAGCTAAGAATATATGAACCCATAAAAATACGTGGCATCTTGATTTTTTATTTAAGCAAAAATATAAGAGGCTGCATCTTTATTTTTAGGAAAGTGTCAACAATTACAGAGAGGAGTAATTGTGGTAATCTAATTTCTCCAAACAAAGAGTAATTTAAAAGGAGAAATTAAACTACTGAATAAGTAGAATAAAGAAAGAGATTTAAGAGAAGTAGTATTTAAAAGTATGTTCCAGGGGCGCCTGGGTGGCTCAGTCATTAAGCGTCTGCCTTCGGCTCAGGTCGTGATCCCAGGGTCCTGGGATCGAGCCCCACATCGGGCTCCCTGCACCGCGGGGAAGCCTGCTTCTCCCTCTCCTACTCCCCCTGCTTGTGTTCCCTCTCTCTCGCTATGTCTCTCTCTGTTAAATAAATAAATAAAATCTTTAAAAAAATAAAATAAAATAAAATAAAAAAATAAAAGTATGTTTCAGCATTCAGTCATGGTTAAGCATTTAAACAATTCTAAGAGATGATTTCTGGTTAAAAATGGTAGGATGTGGGATGTTTGTTTATGGTTGAGTTGCATGAGAAATTCTACGGTGTGTCAGGAATAGAGCTGCAGAGAATACACCCTAGTTTTATTATTAGTATTTTTTAATATAGTTTCTTCCGTCCTACTAGCTTATAACCAATTGAGCTGAACAAGTGAACAAAAGAGAAAACAACACGCCAGGAGTTTGTGCCCCCTGGGCATAGCATGCCAGGCTAACATGGCAAACCTGTCTGTCCATTGCCATTTCAGCCTGTCTCAGGACCATTAATATTTATTTCTACCTTTTCTGTTCTTTCCTTTTATTTTTTTCCCTTACAAAGTCTAGTTAGTAAATAACGGTACTTAACCATTAAAATGGATGGCAGATATCACCATTCCTTAACTATACTCTTCCATTTGAAGAAGTTTCCAATTCTTTTTGCTTTCTTTTTGCCTTTCATACTGCTTTCTCCTATATGTTTCACCACAAATTAATCTTAAATCCTAGGACTAAGACTATCCAAATGTGACTTTAAAGGTATTTCCTGATTTTCCTGTGTGTCCAAAAATATGTCCAATTTTACTCATTTAACAAAAATTTGGAGTAAGTGCCTCAGCTATATTAGGGATAGAAAGATGTAAAAAACTGTAGATATCTGTTTTCTAAAAATTTGCATTCTGGTAGAAAACACAAAATATGCAAATAAATAACTGAAATGTTTGGTAGTATAAGATAAATAGAAGAAATACACAAAGAGGTAATTTTTTTTCTCTTTTTTGCTACTACTTGAATACTGGTTTCATAATAATCTTTAAGCTGGTCCTTAAAGAATGGGTAGGATTCGATATCATCATTATCTCTTTTTGGATCAAAAGCCTTTAAGTACTGTGGTGCCTGCGTGGCTCAGCCAGTTAAACGTCTGCCTTCAGCTCAGGTCATGATCCCAGAGTCCTGGGATCGAGCCTCGTGTGTCCGGCTCCCTGCTCGGTGGGGAGCCTGCTTCTCCCTCTCCCTCTGCTGGCCGCTCTGCCTACTTGTGGTCTCTCTGTGTCAAATAAATAAATAATATCTTAAAAAAAAAAAAAGCCTTTAAGTACTTGAGTAAAAACTAGAAAAGTTTTATATGTGAGTAGCAAACCCTACCTAGCTTCCCGAGGCTAGTCCTAGAAAGAAAATATTAAACTCTAATATGACAAGGTCAATGTTAAATTATGAATAAACCTTTGGAAACAGTGTATATGTGTTTACATGTGTATGCTAGAATGAAACAGGCACACAAAAATGTACTCTGTCCATACATAACAGATAATTCCACCTGTTTATTTTTTTTAAGATATTATGATGGTAAGAAATTTGAGAATGAAACTGTTGGAGTAGTTTCAGTTCAGGGCAAAATCTAACTGGAACAATGGAGCATCGAGTATTGCCCTGGGGGTGAAACTGATAAAACCTCAGCCTGGCTCATTTGCAAAGTCCCTGCTGTTCATCTCCCTCTCTCTCTCTTTGAGCCAGAGTGATAACATTCACAGGGACATTCATTGTGACTCTGGCAATTTGTCTTTCACTCTGTTTGTATTTTCTATTTACTGGTGAGAGTTACATTCCTCACTCAGAAGATTTGTCATTTGGGGAAGGAAGTGGAGTTGTTTATTTAGAATAATTTATTCCTGAGTGATTTTTTTTTTTTTCGCAAAACATTGTTACCCATTCTCAAAACTCACAGTTACTTCAGTGTACAGAATGTAAGAGCACAAGAACTTTGAAAACCTAGTCACTATGTGCTAAAGACTGTGCCAGATATTTTACAGATATCTTCCCTATAATTCTGTGAGAGAGCTATTATTATTTGTATTATAAAAACAAAGGCTCAAAGAATTTGCACAGTTTATAAGTGCTGTGTATATTTAATTAAGTAACCCATGTTTCTCCTCTATAAAGTTTCATAAAATAATAAGGAGAATGGCTTGAAGAAGTTAGCAAAACAGATACATTATGACCCAATTAGATTTGTTCTTGCTGTGTTACACATTTGGACAAACCAAAATGTATTCTAATCTTTCAAAGCAGAATTAGACACTGAAAAAAGCCTGACAATAACATAGTCTATGAAATTAGTATTTTTCTTATATGTATGTGCCAACATTAACATGACATCTTGCCATAGGTCTAAGCTTCACTAATATCAGTCAAATACAAATTTTCTCCATGTCTGGTTTCCTGTAATGCTTGTTTTGAGCAAGGGCACTAACTGGATTATGGTCTGATGATAGAAGTTAGAAATGAAAACAATCTAGTTGTACATGATGTGCTGAGTCTAGACGTCAAGCAGGGACAGATATATAATCCAGGAAGGGGGTATTAAAAAACATGGAGCTGTGGGGCGCCTGGGTGGCTCAGTTGGTTAAGCGACTGCCTTCGGCTCAGGTCGTGATCCTGGAGTCCCGGGATCGAGTCCCGCATCGGGCTCCCTGCTTGACAGGGAGTCTGCTTCTCCCTCCGACCCTCCTCCCTCTCATGCTCTCTGTCTCTCATTCTCTCTCTCTCTCTCAAATAAATAAATAAAATCTTTTAAAAAAAAAAAAAAAAAAAAAAAAAAAAAAAAAACATGGAGCTGATACTAAGTAGCGAAGACCCAGCATATATGGCCGCAGTATAATTTATCGGTTTTTTGAGTGATTGAATCATAGGACTAAAAAAGAGGCAATAAAGTGTGATCTTCTCGGAAGCTAAGCAGGGGGGTTGGGCTTGGTTAGTACTTGGATGGGAGATACATAGCTCTAAAAAAAGTTGAAGAATGATAGGAAGCCATTGTTTCCTAGCAAAATCCACTAGGTAGGTTATAAGACACTTAAATAGAATATTTTTTTTTTTTTGACACTTAAATAGAATATTATACTTGACTATAAATATATAACAATTTCATAGCATCATGTAGGTCGTAAAAATAGTATAACATTGACAAATATGATTCTGCATTCTTATGCTTATCAGTCCTGCTTTCTGAGTGTTAGATATGCACATATGACCTGCTCTGACAAATGAAGTGTGAGAAGTATATCACTTAGGTGGAGGTTTTTAGAGCCAATGTGTGATTTACCACATTCCTTTTTCCTATCTTAGTAATTACGGAAGCATGCATTTAAATGGAACATCCATCTCTGTAAGAATCTAAATGACTACAATGTAGAGATCCTCAAGAGCCTTCATGTAGCATTATTTTAAGGCACTGATACATGAAGTTGTTTGTTATTGCACCATAACTTGGCCTATTCTGTCTAATATACATATTGAGAATTCCTTGATAGTACAAATCATACCTTCTTTATCACTATATCTCCAACTATCTAAAATAACATCCAGCATAAATATTTATTGAATCAGTGAATGACTTAATGAATGATAACATACAAATATTTGTTGCCATCTTTGAGTATACAAGCTGATAGCATAGCAAAAACAAAAATATAAAAGCCATCTGGAAATAAGGAGAAGTTATTTACATAATTTATGGGCTAGAAGTAAGTGCATTTTACTGGTAGAAGGCAAAGGTTAACACTAATTGAGCTAAGGAGAAGGAAGAAGAATCTTGGGACTTCCATTAGTGAAGTAACTTGAGGCTCTTGCCGATCACAGGACTAGCAACAGGGATTTTTGAGGGGAAAAAATTCTTTTTTTTCTTTTACATAAGAAATGCTGCATTAGGAATTTAGTTGTACTTTGTGTGATTCTAGGTGTGAAACTTTTACATAGCAAGGAAACATGAAATGGACTTATAAATTGCTGAGTAGTTTCTCTTATTCAGACAGATTTTTTTTTTTTTTTGCCTTAGTGAAAGAAGAAAGGAGAAATTTGGCAGCCAGCCATATAATTAGAATTAACCTTGGCCATGAAGGCATGACAGATGAACCAGCCCGATCACTCTAATATTTGTCTGTCTGCATGCGGAATTCCTGTCTTAGACCAAGGAACAGAAGGAAATGTTCCTCTTAAAATTTTTCTCTGTATACCAGTCATATTGTTTCTTCAGGACATATCATAAAGATATGCCACTAAATACTGTAATTGTGTCATTCGCCAGAGCTATTAAAAAACAAAACAAAACAAAACAAAAAACACAAAAAACACAACATTGGTCACAAACTCAGATTTTAATAGAAAGCAGAATTCTGGTCAGTTGAGTGATTTTTCCAGTATTTTTCAGCTGAAATTTTTTGACATTGGCCCTGTAAATTGAACCTGTATTCAAAATATTTGAGCTGAATTAGTTTAGCATTTTATAGTTAAGTTAAAATAGAAAAACTGCAGTTTTCTCAGAGGACAACAGGCATATCCCACCACCACCTGCCACACACACGCCCAGACCCCAACATCACCTTACCGAAATACTTTTTTTCCCCTCTCTCTCCACTTAGTATTACTCCAAATTATCTGAAAGTTTAAAATGCAAACTTAGCAGTTGTATACTCCTCCCAAGAGAGGAAATTAAGCAGAATTTAAAGAAAATTGGTTTAACAGTTGTTTTGAACACAGGCAACAGAGCATTTTCTATTTGGGTACAACTACATCAGTGAAACTTGGGTGGGTGGAAGCCTTGTTCAATGCCACTTAGAAGGTGGTCAGAGCCAAAGGAGGGGTTAGAATACCAGTTAGAACTGAGAACTGCCTTGAGGATACGCTCTTTTTCATTTCCTGCAGTAGATAAATGAGACCAAATATAGGAAACAATAAGGTCATTTCAGCAAATAAAAACCAACCCACCATTCTGGGTATCATATATTGTGGTTATTGGTGCTGGTATTTTGCTCACTGTCCTGGCTTTAAAGCATGGCTGCAAATTCTTTGACACCTGGGTGCTCCTCTCTCATTCCTCAGAGTGGGCTTGTTACAGCTTCAACCAAGACATTACAAAGGAAGTTACATTAGATGACCTCTGAGGCCAAATTCTGAGAGGCCAGGTAGCTTCCACCTTGTTCACTGTTAATACTCCCTCCTGGGACCCTGAGATCCAGGCACTAACTCTGACTATCCTGAGGATGGCACACTGAAGAGGATGGTTAAGAACTGGTTCACAACAAATGTTAGAGCCACACTGTGTGTGTTCAAATCTTACTCTACCAACAATCAGATGTGTAATCTTGGGAGAGTTACTTAACCTCTGTGTGCCTCGGTTTCCTCATTTATAAAATGGGGAGAAATAATAGTCTGGAACACACCACCTGTTGCCCTTCCAGTAGCTTATATGGTTGTTTAAAGGGTCAAATGTGTGTGTGTGTGTGTGTGTGTTTAATTTTTATTCAATTTATTTAAACTAAAATATATATATATATATATATATATATATATATATATATATATGCAATCTACCCATGTCTCCCAACACCCCACCCCTTGCAACCACCAATCTATCTCTGTATTTATGAGTTTATGTTTTTGCTTATGTTTTTTTAGATTCCACATATGAAAGAGATCATATGGTATTTATCTTTTTCTGTCTGACTTATTTTATTTAGCGTAATTCCCTCAAGGCCCATCCATGTTGTTGCAAAGGGCAAAATTTCATTCTTTTTTGTAAGGCTGAATAACATTCTAGTGTGCGTGTGTGTGTGTGTGTGTGTGTGTTGTGTATTCAGCTACTAAATAATTTGCCTGTTCGCCATCTCTTACATTGTTTCTATAAGAGGAAATTTACTTTTCTTCTGTGTTCGGTACCTTTTCATAGTCATTTTTATAGTTGTTCCATTGAAAACTTCCATGACTTGAATCTAAGATAATGGTATTTCATGAATAGGGTTGCTTTTCTCTAATTGGCATTATAGGTACCTCTTTATAATCCTCAATACCAGACCAGACTTTCAAAGATGATGTGTTCCTGTCTAGTGCAGGAAAAGGATTGCCTGTGTATGCCTTTCAGTTCTATACAGGAAGCTCCAGAGTAGAGGAAACAGGGTAACTTCTCTCCAAGTGGCTTCTGTTTAGGGAAGGACCACTTTCCACGACTAGATCTCCTTTATTCCTATAAATTAGTTCTCTGGAACTCTTCAGGGATAGATCTGTATAAGTTGATTGTTGCATTTCTACATATTTTTCCATATGGCTATTTTGGATTTTCTCAAATCATGTGTGATTACTAAAAATGCCAAGCTTAGGAACCTCAGACATAAAGATCAGTATGTGTCTGAATTAGATAGACTTCACTGCACACTAGTTTGTAGTTAGTACAATAGACGATTGATTACTAACCCTGAGTATATCTGTGAAACCAGAAAGTCCAATTCACAACCATTATAAGAACTGAGACTATCCCTGAATGGATATTGCCAAAAAAGCATCTAATTCAAAATACTGTTTCAACAGGACCATTTGTCGTAGCAAGGCAAATGCCTCTTCTAACAGCAGGCTAAAAAAAACATGTCTTAATTCAAAACATCATTAAAATATATTCACAAATATGGATAGACATAACAATTGATTTTTTAAAGTAAATGGAAAACATGGAGGTAGAAATCCCAGAAGTCAGGCTGAAATTAGCAAGAGTGCCTGACATTAAGTTGCTGGGATTTTTTTTATTTCTAAAACATGTAATCTGTTCACTCATACATATTTACTTTAGAATAATTTTTAACATGTGAAACTGTGAACTTGAATATAAACAAAATATTTAAAACAAGTGTTCCTATTGCTTCTACTGTCTAACTAAAGTATAAGAAAACAACTACTTTTTATCTTTCTAGAATGGAATCTTGTATCAGTCAGGGTCCTGATAAGAACTTCACATGGTTCAAGAATTTAATAAAGACTGCTTGCAAAAGTGTGAGAAAATTTTAAAGGAGCCAATAAAAGATGTTGACATACTTAAGATGCACAAAACAAGGATGCTAGTACCACCCCTAAGCCTGAATGGCAAGAGGAGGAGGTAACATTATCAAAGCCCAGTGAGACAAGGAACCACGTGGAAGGAGCTGCCTGAAAACAAGCTATAAACCCCAGGGTCGGGGGGGTGCGTGCGAATGCAGCCTCTACCAGAAAATGTATCCAAGAGCAGAAAAGGAGAGGGGAAGAAAAAGTTCAAATCTCCCTTTCTGTTCTCTGATCTCTCACTGGTGAACTCAAACAGAGGCTGGATAGCTGGGGGTGGAGGGTTGGGAGGGACATGGTGGGAGTAGAGGGTAGAAAATGGTTGGGGAGGAACTAGCACAACTCTTACTTTCATTTTGTTTTCTTATTTCAAACAAATGGTAGTCCCTTTAAAACATAAAATAGGCAGAAAAGTCAAGTATAGCTAAAATCCTATTGATGAGAAAAGTCTTTTCTACGCTATCAGTATCTTATTGCTGCTTAGAGAATGGAGGACAAAATAGGTCAATCAAAAACATACACACACATATGTGTTATATCTACGCACGACCATAAATGTCCGTATCTGTATCCTCTTGTCTCCAGTTATCACGTGGCCTCCAACAAAACAAAAATATTCCTCATGTGCTTAATCACTCTACCTTTGTGAAATAAGAAATAGAACACTTTGTATACAGTATTCTCTGCAATATGTTATAGAGTAATTTCATTTAGTGCTTTCTGACTTTTAAAATTTTGTAGAAAAACTAAAAAATTGCTACTTGACTTTTATAAATAGAACCAGTAACATGGTAATATTGGTTTGCACAAAAAACTCCTTATCCAATTATTCCAATTTAATGTACTTTCATTGTATTTAAGAAAAATAGATTTCCCCCCAAGTAGAGTAAATATAAAAAAGAAATGTGAAATAATGTGAATGTAAAGACAAGTCTATGAAGACCACTGAGGAAGGAGAATGAGCCAGGCAGTGGAGAATACAAAGAAAACAGAGAGGGTAATACGTGGCAAGAGTAACCTAGTGAGATGAAATAACAGGAAAAACTCGTAGACAACATATTTTGTGCATCATGGAATCCAAATGCCATTGTGAAAAAAGTTTAATTAAAAAGAAAAAAAACTAAAAATGAAACCAATATTTTATGATAGATATCAAAGAAAACCAACACTTATTTTTACTCCACAGAGCTTTAAGCATCTTAGAAAAATAGCTTATTACAGTAGTATATGGAGTATAATCTAAATGTCTGAGGGAAGTATAGGTGTATTATTTTTGTGATGATAAACTTTTTGGTGATAAATACCTTTAATTCAGTGTAGTTCAACTTCTCAGCACATGTGAAACTATAAGCTGGAGGATTGCTACAGAAGGATTTATTCTCAAAGTTCTTATTCATTTATATTATTAATTTATAATATTTTAATAGCTTCCAATTTCATATGTTTTTTGTGGTATAATTCACATATAATAATAGTTTCAACTGTACTGCTTATAATTTTCATAGCAAAAACTTTTTAGAATAAACTAATAGAGATTGAAGGTCATTATTAACATATCAGTTTATGTAAATCTAATGTTGTCTGCATTAAAATCATAGCCATAGTGAAACTCTGAAAGCAAAAGGGAAAGTTATTTTCTTAACTTTTATTAATAGTTAAATGAAGAAGTCACTTGTGTAGTGTAAGTTAGAACAGAACCTGGGTCCTCTTTGGAGGCAGAGACAATTTGTCTCTTTGCTCAGCACTCAAAGATTTTAGAGATATTAGTCAACAAAAAAAGTACTGATAGCTTTTACAAACATTAGCCTGAGATACATTTTCCATTTAGTCTGTAGTTAGTTAATTGAGTGTATGTTCATTTGTCCATATAAGCTATAAAATCCTACAATGAAGATGTAATTATAATTAACATTGCTGACAAGTTAAAAGGCATAAACAGTAGTATGCCCATCAATATGCACTCTCTATTTGCTGACATTTCCAGTTATGCCAGATGGTTGGATTTAATGATGGTGCCTTGTGGTACTTCTAATGATTTTTGTTCCTGATGGTACTTTTATAGGGCCCGTCACATCATAGAAGGCTGAAGGGTGACTTAATAATGATCCTCAAGCATATGAAGGGTCATGAAGTATATGATTATGAAGTGACCAGCTGTTACTCATTCAAATGAGAAGAAGTAGATTTTAACTGTAACCGGAACAATTGAACTTAGATGTGAAGTAGATCTTCCGGATAATAAAAGATACTTAATGAGAGGGATGATGAGACATGCTGTAGAATATTTTCTTTTTTCTTGAGGATAAAATATGCTCACTTGTATGAAAGCCAAGTTTGCACTTCTTTTGTAGATAATATTTCAGTTTCCTTCCACAACCATGACTATATTTTTCATACTCCAGTACTAAATGGATTCAAATCCTGGCTCTAACTTATTACTCGCTTGATTTCAAGTAAGTTAGTTGCTTAAATATTTTGAATCTTGATTTACTAATCTGCAAAATGGAAATTAAATGTTTTATCTAAATATCTAGGAACAAGTGTAAAGTGCTATTAACTAAAAGGCAGGGTCAAATTTGTTTCTTCCATTTCTCCCCTATGAAAATGAGACCAGACAGGTCAAAGAGGTCCTTTTAGTCAGATTCCCCCCCACCTTTTTTTTTTTTTTTTTTTTTAACTTTGGAGTCCCAGAATAATGGAGACCTGTGCAATAGTAGGGAGTATTATCAAACCCTCCATATCTTTCCTATCCAGACACTGAATAGGGATAGATATCCTTCACAACATTAAATAAATGCTCTCTGTTAGAGAAGGCAGAGGGCCATTTTCTAGTTTAGGCTTCTGTAATTACTAACTATACAACCCCAAAATAAGTCATTTAACTCCTCTGAGTTTTATATTGCTCTTTATAAAATATGTTAAGGAACTGGGCATTGACAGATAAATTTTGATGTCACCTTTGTCATGGGGAAACAAGAGATAACATTGGAAGGTTGGGAGAGATATAGTTCAAAAGGTTGAGAGTAGAATTTTCTGGGGCAGTGGTTTATTTGACCCTGTCTATCAAGTGGGAAAAGGCATTTCTGACCAACGTGAAGAGAATGGAATGTCACCAAACCTCAGTGTACTTGCTTAGAAACTATTAGTTTGACAAATAGTATGTTTTAGGCACTGTTCAAGATACTAAGAATTTGTCACTATACTAAGGTACAAAAAAATTCCCTGTCTTCATGGAATATTAAGGAAAAATATCAACAAATAATCACGTTTATAAATAAGAGAATTTCAGGGGATGAGGTACCAGGAAGAAAATCAGATAGGGTGAGGGGTGATAAGACAATGACTACAGGGAGGGAGGAAGTGAGTCTATGGTCCATGAAGCCTTCTCTAAGGTCACATATTACACTTGTTTCTCTTATAACATAAAAGGATTCAACTATGCAAGGTTAGAAGAGAGGCCCAGTTAAAGGTTAGAAGTAAGGAATCCAGGGGGGCGGAGCAAGATGGCGGAGGAGTAGGAGACCTGGATTTCGTCTCCTCTCAGGAATTCAGCTGGATAGGGATCAAACCATTCTGAACACCTACAAACTCAACAGGAGATCAAAGAAAAGAAGAGCAACAACTCTCTGAACAGAAAAGCGACCACTTTTTGGAAGGTAGGACGTGCGGAGAAGTGAATCCGAGGCGATATTCGGGAGGATAGACGGCGGGGGAGGGGCCTCCGTCGGCCGCTTCTGGCAAGTGATAGAGCCACGGAGCACAAAATCGGAACTTTTAGAAGTCTGCTCCGCTGAGGGACGTCACTCTGGTGGCGAAGTGGGGGGTGGAACCCTCGCGGGACAGTGTGGTCTCAGGACCCTCGGGGTCACAGAAAGACCGGGGGTACCTGAGTGCGGCAGAGCTCCCAGGTATCGGAGCAGGGAAGCCGGCTGGAGAGACGGAGCCCAGGCGCGGGCTCTCAGCTCGGGGTTGCTATAAACCGTGATCCGCGGCACAGTCGGGCCACTGCTCCTCCAGCAGGGACCCAACAAGCGGCAGATCCGGGGAGACTCACCTTCTTCCCCCGGGAGGAGAGGTGCGGGAGCGCACCGCGGGGATCTGCTGGGTTTGGAGACTCCACCCGGGGTCGGGTGCCAGATAGAAAGGTGCGGTCACAGGCCGGGTGAGCGAGGAGTGTGGCCGGAGACCGGGGAGACGGGAGTGACTGACTGCTTTTCTCTGGGGGCTCGCTGAGGAGCGGGACCCTGAGTTCTCGGCTCCTCCGGGGCGGAGACTGGGAGGCCGCCATTTTCACTCTCCGCCTCCAAAGCTGTACGGAGAGCTTGCAGGGAACAAAAGCTCCGGAGAGCAAACCCGAGCAGATTACTTAGCCCGGACCGGCAAGGGCGGGGCAATTTTGCCTCCGGCAAAGACATTTGGGAACCACGGCAACAGGCCCCTCCCCCAGAAGATCAGCAAGAACAGCCAGCCAAGACCAAGTTTACCGATCAATGAGAACGGCAGAACTCCAGCGCTAGGGGAACACTGCACATAGAATTCATGGCTTTTTTACCATGATTCTTTAGTCTTTCAAAGTTAATTATTTTTTTTAACTGTCTTTTTTTCTTTTTTCCTTTTTCCTTTTTTTTTGAATTTTTCTTTTTCCCTTTTTCAACCAACATCTTA
>NW_022589704.1:86923852-86925801 GCF_004348235.1 Phoca vitulina
AAAAAAAAAAACATTTTTATTTTTCATTTTTAAAGTCATATTCTATCCCTTCATAGTAGTTACCCGTATTTTTGGTATATATATATAAGTTGTTCTCTCCTTAAAATCTTGAGATAGTTTCTTCTAACAGATCAAAATATACTCTAAATCTCTAGTGTATGGTTTTTTTCTACTCCCCTGCCTGATCACATTCTCTCCCTTTTTTCTTTCTTTCTTTCTTTTTTTTTTAATCCTCTTCTTTCTTTTTTCAAACAACTTATCAAATCCTTTTTTAAAATTTTTTATAATTTCCATCTTTACAGTCATATTCCATCCCTTCATCATATCAACCCTTATTTTTGTACATATATAAGTTTTTCTTTCTTTAAAATTTTGGGAGGGACTTTCTTTTAACAGACCAAAATACACCCAAAATCTAGTGTGTGGCACTGATCTATAATCCAGCCTGATCATATTTGATCACATTCTGTTTTTGTTTTGTTTTGTTTTGTTCTGCTTTTGTTTGTTTTTATCTTTATCTTTATCTTTTTTCTTTTTTTCTTTCCTTTTCTTTTTTCTCTCTTTCCCTTTCTTTTCCCACTGCTTCAGGTCTTTTCTGATTTGTTTAGAGTATATTTTCTGGGGACGTTGTTACCTGCTAGCATTTTGTTCTCTCATTAATCTATTCTCCTCTGCACAAAATGACAAGACGGAAAAAATCACCTCAACAAAAAGAACAAGAGGTAGTACCGACTGCCAGGGACCTACTCAATACGGACATTAGTACGATGTCAGATCTAGAGTTCAGAATCATCACTTTAAAGATACTAGCTGGGCTTGAAAAAAACATGGAAGTTATTAGAGAAACCCTTTCTGGAGAAGTAAAAGAACTAAAATCGAACCAAGTAGAAATCAAAAAGGCTATTAATGAGGTGCAATCAAATATGGGGGCGCTAACTGCTAGGATAAATGAGGCAGAAGAAAGAATCAGCGAGATAGAAGACCAAATGATGGAAAATAAAGAAGCTGAGAAAAAGAGAGATAAACAACTACTGGATCACGAGGGCAGAATTCGAGAGATAAACGATACCATAAGACGAAACAACATTAGAATAATTGGGATCCCAGAAGAAGAAGAAAGAGAGAGAGGTGCAGAAGGTATAATGGAGCAAATTATAGCAGAGAACTTCCCTAATTTGGGGAAGGAAACAGGCATCAAAATCCAGGAAGCACAGAGAACCCCTCTCAAAATCAATAAAAATAGGTCAACACCCCGACATCTAATAGTAAAACTTACGAGTCTCAGAGACAAAGAGAAAATCCTGAAAGCAGCTCGGGAGAAGAGATATGTAACCTACAATGGTAGAAACATTAGATTGGCAACAGACTTATCCACAGAGACCTGGCAGGCCAGAAAGGACTGGCAGGACATATTCAGAGCACTAAATGAGAAAAATATGCAGCCAAGAATACTATATCCAGCTAGGCTGTCATTGAAAATTGAAGGAGAGATAAAAAGCTTCCAGGACAAACAAAAACTAAAGGAATTTGCAAACACGAAACCAGCCCTACAAGAAATCTTGAAAGGGGTCCTCTAAGCAAAGAGAGAGCCTAAAAGCAACATAGACCAGAAAGGAACACAAACAATATACAGTAACAGTCACTTTACAGGCAATACAATGGCACTGAATTCCTATCTTTCAATAGTTACCCTGAATGTAAATGGGCTAAATGCCCCAATCAAAAGACACAGGCTATCAGATTGGATTAAAAAACAAGACCCATCGATATGCTGTCTGCAAGAGACTCATTTTAGACCCAAAGACACCCCCAGATTGAAAGTGAGGGGGTGGAAAACCATTTACCATGCTAATGGACACCAAAAGAAAGCTGGGGTGGCAATCCTTATATCAGACAAATTAGATTTTAAACCAAAGACTGTAATAAGAGATGAGGAAGGACACTATATC
>NW_022589704.1:86935801-87024729 GCF_004348235.1 Phoca vitulina
ATTTTTCTTTTTCCCTTTTTCAACCAACATCTTATCAATCCCTTTTTAAAAAAAAACATTTTTATTTTTCATTTTTAAAGTCATATTCTATCCCTTCATAGTAGTTACCCGTATTTTTGGTATATATATATAAGTTGTTCTCTCCTTAAAATCTTGAGATAGTTTCTTCTAACAGATCAAAATATACTCTAAATCTCTAGTGTATGGTTTTTTTCTACTCCCCTGCCTGATCACATTCTCTCCCTTTTTTCTTTCTTTCTTTCTTTTTTTTTTAATCCTCTTCTTTCTTTTTTCAAACAACTTATCAAATCCTTTTTTAAAATTTTTTATAATTTCCATCTTTACAGTCATATTCCATCCCTTCATCATATCAACCCTTATTTTTGTACATATATAAGTTTTTCTTTCTTTAAAATTTTGGGAGGGACTTTCTTTTAACAGACCAAAATACACCCAAAATCTAGTGTGTGGCACTGATCTATAATCCAGCCTGATCATATTTGATCACATTCTGTTTTTGTTTTGTTTTGTTTTGTTCTGCTTTTGTTTGTTTTTATCTTTATCTTTATCTTTTTTCTTTTTTTCTTTCCTTTTCTTTTTTCTCTCTTTCCCTTTCTTTTCCCACTGCTTCAGGTCTTTTCTGATTTGTTTAGAGTATATTTTCTGGGGACGTTGTTACCCTGCTAGCATTTTGTTCTCTCATTAATCTATTCTCCTCTGCACAAAATGACAAGACGGAAAAAATCACCTCAACAAAAAGAACAAGAGGTAGTACCGACTGCCAGGGACCTACTCAATACGGACATTAGTACGATGTCAGATCTAGAGTTCAGAATCATCACTTTAAAGATACTAGCTGGGCTTGAAAAAAGCATGGAAGTTATTAGAGAAACCCTTTCTGGAGAAGTAAAAGAACTAAAATCGAACCAAGTAGAAATCAAAAAGGCTATTAATGAGGTGCAATCAAATATGGGGGCGCTAACTGCTAGGATAAATGAGGCAGAAGAAAGAATCAGCGAGATAGAAGACCAAATGATGGAAAATAAAGAAGCTGAGAAAAAGAGAGATAAACAACTACTGGATCACGAGGGCAGAATTCGAGAGATAAACGATACCATAAGACGAAACAACATTAGAATAATTGGGATCCCAGAAGAAGAAGAAAGAGAGAGAGGTGCAGAAGGTATAATGGAGCAAATTATAGCAGAGAACTTCCCTAATTTGGGGAAGGAAACAGGCATCAAAATCCAGGAGGCACAGAGAACCCCTCTCAAAATCAATAAAAATAGGTCAACACCCCGACATCTAATAGTAAAACTTACGAGTCTCAGAGACAAAGAGAAAATCCTGAAAGCAGCTCGGGAGAAGAGATATGTAACCTACAATGGTAGAAACATTAGATTGGCAACAGACTTATCCACAGAGACCTGGCAGGCCAGAAAGGACTGGCAGGACATATTCAGAGCACTAAATGAGAAAAATATGCAGCCAAGAATACTATATCCAGCTAGGCTGTCATTGAAAATTGAAGGAGAGATAAAAAGCTTCCAGGACAAACAAAAACTAAAGGAATTTGCAAACACGAAACCAGCCCTACAACAAATATTGAAAGGGGTCCTCTAAGCAAAGAGAGAGCCTAAAAGCAACATAGACCAGAAAGGAACACAAACAATATACAGTAACAGTCACTTTACAGGCAATACAATGGCACTGAACTCCTATCTTTCAATAGTTACCCTGAATGTAAATGGGCTAAATGCCCCAATCAAAAGACACAGGCTATCAGATTGGATTAAAAAACAAGACCCATCGATATGCTGTCTGCAAGAGACTCATTTTAGACCCAAAGACACCCCCAGATTGAAAGTGAGGGGGTGGAAAACCATTTACCATGCTAATGGACACCAAAAGAAAGCTGGGGTGGCAATCCTTATATCAGACAAATTAGATTTTAAACCAAAGACTGTAATAAGAGATGAGGAAGGACACTATATCATACTTAAAGGGTCTATCCAACAAGAAGATCTAACAATTGTAAATATCTATGCCCCTAACATGGGAGCAGCCAATTATATAAGGCAATTAATAACAAAAGCAAAGAAACACATCGACAACAATACAATAATAGTGGGGGACTTTAACACCCCCCTCACTGAAATGGACAGATCATCTAAGCAAAAGATCAACAAGGAAATAAAGACTTTAAATGACACACTGGACCAAATGGACTTCACAGACATATTCAGAACATTCCATCCCAAAGCAACGGAATACACATTCTTCTCTAGTGTCCATGGAACATTCTCCAGAATAGATCACATCCTAGGTCATAAATCAGGTCTCAACCGGTACCAGAAGATTGGGATCATCCCCTGCCTATTTTCAGACCACAATGCTTTGAAACTAGAACTCAATCACAAGAGGAAAGTCAGAAAGAACTCAAATACATGGAGGCTAAAGAGCATCCTACTGAAGAATGAATGGGTCAACCAGGAAATTAAAGAAGAATTAAAAAAATTCATGGAAACCAATGAAAATGAAAACACAACTATTCAAAATCTTTGGGATACAGCAAAGGCAGTCCTAAGAGGAAAGTATATAGCAATACAAGCCTTTCTCAAGAAACAAGAAAGGTCTCAAGTACACAACCTAACCCTACACCTAAAGGAGCTGGAGAAAGAACAGCAAATAAAGCCTAAACCCAGCAGGAGAAGAGAAATAATAAAGATCAGAGCAGAAATCAATGAAATAGAAACCAAAAGAACAGTAGAACAGATCAACGAAACTAGGAGCTGGTTCTTTGAAAGAATTAACAAGATTGATAAGCCCCTGGCCAGACTTATCAAAAAGAAAAGAGAAATGACCCAAATCAACAAAATCATGAATGAAAGAGGAGACATCACAACCAACACCAAAGAAATACAAACAATTATAAGAACATATTATGAGCAACTCTATGCCAACAAATTAGATAACCTGGAAGTAATGGATGCATTCCTAGAGATGTATCAACTACCAAAACTGAACCAGGAAGAAATAGAACACCTGAACAGACCTATAACCACTAAGGAAATAGAAGCAGTCATCAAAAATCTCCCAAAACACAAAAGCCCAGGGCCAGATGGCTTCCCAGGGGAATTCTACCAAACATTTCAAGAAGAATTAATACCTATCCTTCTGAAACTGTTCCAAAAAATAGAAATGGAAGGAAAACTTCCAAACTCATTTTATGAGGCCAGCATTACCTTGATCCCAAAACCAGACAAAGACCCCATTAAAAAGGAGAATTACAGACCAATATCCCTGATGAACATGGATGCAAAAATTCTCACCAAAATCCTAGCCAATAGGATCCAACAGTACATTAAAAGGATTATTCACCACGACCAAGTGGGATTTATCCCTGGGCTGCAAGGTTGGTTCAACATCCGCAAATCAATCAACGTGATACAATACATTAACAAAAGAAAAAACAAGAATCACATGATCCTCTCAATAGATGCAGAAAAAGCATTTGACAAAGTACAGCATCCTTTCTTGATCAAAACTCTTCAGAGTATAGGGATAGAGGGTACATACCTCAATATCATAAAAGCCATCTATGAAAAACCTACAGCGAATATCATTCTCAATGGGGAAAAACTGAGAGCTTTCCCCCTAAGGTCAGGAACGCGGCAGGGATGTCCACTATCACCACTGCTATTCAACATAGTATTGGAAGTCCTAGCCACAGCAATCAGACAACAAAAAGAAATCAAAGGCATCCAAATTGGCAAAGAAGAAGTCAAACTCTCACTCTTTGCAGATGATATGATACTTTATGTGGAAAATCCCAAAGACTCCACCCCAAAACTGCTAGAACTCATACAGGAATTCAGTCAAGTGGCAGGATATAAAATCAATGCACAGAAGTCAGTGGCATTCCTATACACCAACAACAAGTCAGAAGAAAGAGAAATTAAGGAGTCGATCCCATTTACAATTGCACCCAAAACCATAAGATACCTAGGAATAAATCTAACCAAAGAGGCAAAGGATCTGTACTCAGAAAACTATAAAATACTCATGAAAGAAATTGAGGAAGACACAAAGAAATGGAAAAATGTTCCATGCTCATGGATTGGAAGAACAAATATTGTGAAGATGTCAATCCTACCTAGAGCAATCTACACATTCAATGCAATCCCCATCAAAATACCATCCACTTTCTTCAAAGAAATGGAACAAATAATCCTAAAATTTGTATGGAACCAGAAAAGACCCCGCATAGCCAGAGGAATGTTGAAAAAGAAAAGCAAAGCCGGCGGCATCACAATTCCAGACTTTCAGCTCTACTACAAAGCTGTCATCATCAAGACAGTATGGTACTGGCACAAAAACAGACACATAGATCAATGGAACAGAATAGAGAGCCCAGAAATGGACCCTCAACTCTATGGTCAACTAATCTTCGACAAAGCAGGAAAGAATGTCCAATGGAAAAAAGACAGTCTCTTCAACAAATGGTGTTGGGAAAATTGGACAGCCACATGCAGAAGAATGAAACTGGACCATTTCCTTACACCACACACAAAAATAGACTCCAAATGGTTGAAAGACCTCAATGTGAGACAGGAGTCCATCAAAATCCTAAAGGAGAACACAGGCAGCAACCTCTTCGACCTCAGCCGCAGCAACTTCTTCCTAGAAACATCGCCAAAGGCAAGGGAAGCAAGGGCAAAAATGAACTATTGGGACTTCATCAAGATAAAAAGCTTTTGCAAAGCAAAGGAAACAGTCAACAAAACCAAAAGACAACTGACAGAATGGGAGAAGATATTTGCAAATGACATATCAGATAAAGGGCTAGTATCCAAAATCTATAAAGAACTCATCAAACTCAACACCAAAAGAACAAAGAATCCAATCAAGAAATGGGCAGAAGACATGAACAGACATTTCTCCAAAGAAGACATCCAAATGGCCAACAGACACATGAAAAAGTGTTCAATATCGCTCGGCATCAGGGAAATCCAAATCAAAACCTCAATGAGATACCACCTCACACCAGTCAGAATGGCTAAAATTAACAAGTCAGGAAATGACAGATGTTGGCGGGGATGCGGAGAAAGGGGAACCCTCCTACACTGTTGGTGGGAATGCAAGCTGGTGCAGCCACTCTGGAAAACAGTATGGAGGTTCCTCAAAAAGTTGAAAATAGAGCTACCATATGATCCAGCAATTGCACTACTGGGTATTTACCCCAAAGATACAAAAGTAGGGACCCGAAAGGCTACGTGCACCCCGATGTTTATAGCAGCAATGTCCACAATAGCCAAACTGTGGAAAGAGCCAAGATGTCCATCAACAGATGAATGGATAAAGAAGATGTGGTATATATATACAATGGAATATTATGCAGCCATCAAAAGGAATAAGATCTTGCCATTTGCAACGACGTGGATGGAACTGGAGGGTATTATGCTGAGCGAAATAAGTCAAACAGAGAAAGACATGTATCATATGACCTCACTGATATGAGGAATTCTTAATCTCAGGAAACAAACTGAGGGTTGCTGGAGTGGGGGGTGGGGTGGGAGGGATGGGGTGACTGGGTGATGGACACTGGGGAGGGTATGTGTTCTGGTAAGCGCTGTGAATTGTGCAAGACTGTTGAATCTCAGATCTGTACCTCTGAAACAAATAATGCAATATATGTTAAGAAAGAAAAAAAGAAGAAGAAGAATGTAGCAGGAGGGGAAGAATGAAGGGGGGGAAATCGGAGGGGGAGAAGAACCATGAGAGACGATGGACTCTGAAAAACAAACTGGGGGTTCTAGAGGGGAGGGGGTTGGGAGGATGGGTTAGCCTGGTGATGGGTATTGAGGAGGGCACGTTCTGCATGGAGCACTGGGTGTTATGCACAAACAATGAATCATGGAACACTATATCTAAAACTAATGATGTAATGTATGGGGATTAACATAACAATAAAAAAAAAAAAAAAAAAAAAAGAAGTAAGGAATCCAGACAATCTATTGTCACTTTTCTCAATCAAATTTATGGAACCTTAATGTGCAACAATGACAAAGTTTTGGTTAGATTCTGTTTCTGGCTTTATTAGTCACTAACTGATTTCTGCTCATCAATTTCTTTTTAGGTAAAATATAGGAAAGGGAGCTGGAATATTATGAGAAATTGATTATTTTCACTTTTCCCCTCTAACGACACTATGAGTAATCCCTGTCTTGCCTATTTCATGTGGTAGATTTAAAGATGGAATGAGATAATGGATGGGTAACCAGTTCATTGAGGACTACTCAGTGGGATATTAATATGAAACAATTTTATTTTTTTCTAATGTTCTCAATCATTCTGTTTTGATGTCTACTTTCCTTATCTCTTGATGACATTGTAGACAGATACCATAACTTTTCTGGTCTCTTTCAGTTACTAAAACTTAGCTCAGTCTAGTTAAATATTCAAATCATACAACTTATTTAAAGCTTCATTGTCTTCTACTTTGGGCCTTAGCTGCAATTCTAGCACAACAGGAAAATGCCTAGTCAACATCTAGATTATATTTATAAAAACCACTATAAAATGTAAGGTACAGTAGATATTAAAGATGGCATTTTCAACCCATGAGTTATTTCATGCCGAAGCTTAGAGATGAGAGAACCTACCGTGTTGATAGCCAACCAGGAATCTTAACTCTGCAAGTGACTGCAGGAGCTCCAGGTCTAGAGTGAAGCCCATGTTTACAAACAGGGTAGGAGAACTGCTAGAAGCCATCCAGTCATTAATATTTTACCTAAAAGTCTAGAACAGCTGTCAACATGGCAACCTCTTTTCAACATTCAGAGGCTTGTAAGGAGACAGCATCTAGTGAGAAGAGGTCAAGATTCTTTCACATCTCAAATGTGGAAATCAGGACATGGCAGGTAAAGGAGTCTGGAAAACAATTATTTAAAAAAAAAAATAGATTTTTGTTATAATGTGCCAGGGTGTTAATGCTTTATACCGGTGCCTTAGGAGAATCAGTAAGTTGTTTCTACTGTGTTTTAGAAAAGCGTATCATTTTGTGCTGTATTACCTACTATAATATTCATAAGCCTATTAGTTAGTATGTTCCTACATACACTGAAACCAGCATTTAACAAATGCATTGAATGGTGAGTTATTTCATTATTAAAAGAGAAATTGATTTAAATTAACCCAGCCATTTGCTTACATGTGGATTGTCATTTTCTTCTGCACGTTAAAAATAGACTAAACGAGTTTTATAAATTTCTGTTTAAAATTAAAGATAACATAAGAGGCCAGTTGTTTTTCTTTGTTTTTTTTTTTTTTTTTTTTTTTGAGACAGGTTGAGGAAGCATTCATTTGAAAACCCTTTCTGCATACTATGATTTTTCCAAGCACTTTTCTTTTCTATAAAAAGAATAATCCAAATGTCAAGTTTATTATTAAATAAAGAATCCGTACATATTTTTTAAAGATTTTATTTATTTACTTGTCAGAGAGAGAGAGAGCACAAGCAGGAGAAGCAAAAGGCAGAGGGAGAAGCAGGTTCCCCACTGAGCAAGGAGCCCAGTGCGGGACTCAATCCCAGGACCCTGGGGATCATGACCTGAGCCGAAGGCATATGCTTAACCGACTGAGCAACCCAGGCATCCCAAATCCATACATAATTTTTATAGTACATATTCTGCAGTGCATATTTCTATTTTCTTAAAAAGTTAGAAGGATGTTTTTATGCTTATTAAGGCATTTTTCTCTTCATGTAATGGATATATGATTGTTATTCTGGGAAGAAACAGGGAAAGATTTTTTTCTAGATAATGTCATTAGTAGATATGCTCAAAACTCAGAAAGCAATATCTTTATAGAGAAGATTGGCCAACTGTATATTTAGCAAGATTTATAGTGTCACTAACCATGGCTTTCTTTCCTCGTCAGTGAAAAATACTCATTCCCTTTATATATCTCAAGGAGAAACATCCTCAAAGTTCAGTGTTCCATTACAGTGAATAAAGTAAATGACACATACAACAAAGTGTATGTATGTATGTATATGTACATACATTTATCTACATATATACATAGTACAGTTGAAGAAAGAAATTTTAGAAGAATGAAACAATATATAAATATTTAGACAGAGGTAAAGTAACTTAAAACATTAAGAAACTACCAAAAAAAATGAAAATCATATAAATAATAATCTCAAACAGAATAAAAAATAAAATGTTACTGCAATAACTAACATGCTCAGCAAAACTTGATAGCTAAAATTTCTTTGTCCTAGGGAATGGGCATTATCAGCTCCCAAGTTATCAAGAACTTTTAAAGCATAAATAAAAATTTAAACTTCATTATGAAAATCTATGAGTTTCATTTGGCATGCTAATGTTATTTAAACAAAATTAATCCATATAAACTATGTATGACTGTAGGACATAATTACTATTGAGAACATTTTTTGCCCCTCCCAGGGTAGAGAATGCTATCTTAAAAATCATAAGGAATCCCCTGCTTTATTATATGCACAACAAGAAGCATTTATAGAACATACAAGATAGAACTTAAATAAATGTGGGTTTCGAGTAAAATGAGGGATGAAGAACAGCATGATGAAGCAAAACATTTTGTCTCTCATTTAAAAGTCTCTGGGCACAACCAATTCATACATTACTACTCTGCTTTGAAGTTTAAATTTACAAAACTTGCTACCTAATCCCAGGAATATATTCAAGGTGGATGAAAGGATTTGTAGTGTTATATGTGCATTAAATGTTATCTGACTACTAGGAATACTTAAAAATCTCTGAGACAGACATCAACCAAAGATGTAGTAGATGAGGTCAGTTAATATTGTTCTTATGTTACTGTTAACTACATTATTTTTTAGCAGCTTTTGTATTAGGCCCTTAAATATTTTTTTTTATTTAATTCTCACAATAACCTTATGAAATAGGTAGGATTTTCTTTATTTTACCATTAAGAAAATTGAAGTTTAGAAAAGCTACTAACTGAATTCCAGCTTTCAGAACTACTAGGAAGAGACAAGTGTAAGTCTTCATCCTGTCTTTTTCTAATTCTAAACCCTTTGCTATCTACAGGGTAGAAAGGCTATACACCCTATAGTCTTTCATTTGATATGGGAACTGGATTTCCCGTCCAATACTTTGTACTTTTGGAAATGCTCACCATGTAAAAGTTGTCTTGGATACACATGTAACAGAGATATCCTTGGGTTTATCAAAGACAAAATTCATGGATAATTTATGATTCTTGGGTGAAAGTTTTTTTTTTTCTTTCAAAAAAAGCATAATTCAAAGAGTCATACTTTCAGAACTATAGGTTCCCAGAATAAAAAAAAGTTTATTATATGACTCTTGACAATTCTGATTTGGTAACTTTAGGTTGATTTTGAGAAGTTATAAGTTCTTATGTTTGACAATAAAAAAAGGGGGGATCCTGGTTTTACTCAAGATGTAAAAGTTTTAAGATGGCCAAGTAATTCATTGCTTATCTCTTGGAATGCAAAGCATCTATAAATAAAAATCCTTTTCGGTCCATGATACCTTCATGTCAGAAAGAAAATATGTTTTACTTTTCAGTTCCTCCTTAGCTTAGCTTTATTTCCTATGGCACAGATTTGTCCAAATAAATTTGGTCTGAGATATTTGAGTCAGTGTTATTAACGTGATGTTTTGTTCCATTTATCCTTTATTACTCGCAGTGCTACAACAAGAGGTAATGATTATTAGTACACAGAGAACTTGTTTTAGGTTTAACAAAAGTAGAGCCATAAGACAGAGTTAACTTCTCTCTGGAGACTTTGTGAAGTCCTAATATGATATTTTTTTGTCATCTTTATAGAATAGGAAATATTTTTATTGCCTTTATCAGTTCTTGAATTTCAAGGCTAGAAACCAAGAGCACCAACCAATTCTACTCTATAGATTTTGCCCATAGTTCCTAAAATTCTGTGTTTATTCTGGGTTTTGTGAGGTCCCCAAGTATTCCAGTGTTTCTGGGCAGCCAAGCAGTGACATAGTGACATTTATTATCCCCTGAAAGACTAGATTTCCTTAAGTCAGAAAGCAGGCACCAGGTCAGTTGCTAGTAGGAATTTGTATTATTGTTTCCACATAAGAAGAAAAGTACTTGTTTATTAATCGTTGGCCAATCATATGTAATTAAATAGTACCTTTAAACATGACATTTCTTGTAAGGTCATGATTATTAACCTTATACAAAAAAGCAAAACAAAACAAAACAAAAAATCCATTGCCATAAGCAGATTGACTTAGTAAAAGTGGCTTATGATATTTGATCATCTTTCTATATAATTTAACAAGGCCAATATCAACATATGTCATATTTTTAAAATAACCAAAATCAGAATTCTTTTGATGAATCACTATCTTAAATTTATATTAAGATTTCTCATGAGATTTATTTTCCTCAATTCTAGAGGGCAAGTTAAAAAATGAATCATTCAGAGAGTATCTTATTTCAGGTTACACAAGTATAGTGTGCTGCATTGAGAGGCAGAGATTGACTATGAAGAAAACACATAAGATTTACTAATATATGCATCAAAGAATGTAATCTTATCCACATTCACCTTTCTTTTATCAATGCAATTCAGTACCCACCAAAATATTCTTGTTCTGTCAGATCTTGGGTAAAGAGTCTTCTTTCTCAGTCATCTGCTTTTGGACTAATGGAATCCTGGTTTGGTCTCCTGTTAAGAGTGTGACAGGTGTCTACTCCTGGGAGCAAAGTCAAATTAAATCATGAACGAGTACCCACCAAAGTTTGTATTTTCTCCAATATCAGGTTAAGAACACCTTACACAGTACTTTATGAAGGCTATCATTCTTTTGATGTTAATTCAGAAGTCTCCACATACGATCTAAAATACACAGCAAGGACTTTCAGGCAAGTAAAAGGGAAAGGAGGGACCACTTGGTGATAAATTATATGGCTCTGTTTGAATTATTATAATAAACAAAATTAAGCCCAATGCATCTCCTATTGGAATATTATGTAACTATTTTATAACTATTTGGTCAATGATTATACAGATGGTAGGAACATATTATGGAGTATAAAGCCATTAACAGATCTCTAGCGCCAACCAGCCTATCCAGAAAAGTGTATGTCACAATCCTAGTTGAAGCTTTACAAAAGAAACATATGCGGTTTCATTGGCAAGAATATATAAGTAAAACTATTCTTGGTGACTCAATTTATTTCATTTTCTCTCTTTATGGATGCTAATGTCTTTAGAAGTTGTTTTGTAATCAAATATTGCTTCCTGATTAATTTAATATTCATAAAAGATCTTTAAGTTAATTAAGGATGTGGAAATTAATTTAAGTTGACATTATAGAGTAACACAACCACTATTGATAGAAAAGTTAGAGAGAGGTGAGATTTAAAAATTTACCCATCTAGGATACTGGAGTGAGTCCAAAAAAATTATAGCATTATCTAAAGTTCAAATAAATAAATCCGTTTTAAAGACCTAATTTAGGGGCACCTGGGTGGCTCAGTCGTTAAGCATCTACCTTCAGCTCAGCTCATGGTCCCAGGGTCCCGGAATTGAGCCCCACATCGGGCTCCCTGCTCAGTGGGAAGCCTGCTTCTCCCTCTCCCTCTGCCGCTCCCCCAGCTTGCGCTCTCGTTCTCTGTCAAATAAATAAATAAAACCTTTAAAAATAAAAAAATAAATAAAAGACCTAATTTATTGCAATTCCATTTGGTCAAACCTGTTTGCATTCTTGGTATCTTAAATATTTATGGAAATGATGTTAATATGTTTGATACATAAAATCCAATTAGGAAAATCAAAATAATAAATGCTTCATAAAAATGAACAAATCTTATGTAGATAAATTATACTTGCATAATATTTCAATATGCCATAACATTAAGAGAAAACAGATGGCATTGTTAAAAAAAAATAACCCAGTCCGATTTGTCTAAGTATTAACCTTAAGTGAATTTATTACATAAAGTTAGATCTTATAATTCCTCTATAGTAATTCACTAAATAACAAAATGTTTCAGAAATATTAATTAATGCATTTTTATAACTATTTCTTGCTATCCTAATGTCCATTTGCAATTTTTTTGTTGTTGTTGTTTCTTATCTAGCAATCAGATGTTGCCAACACAGCTAAACTAAAAGCTTCTATGAGAGATTGATCATTCCCCTCTCCCACCCTGAAGGGACAACCTAATTAAGTGCTAAAAATATAATTTCTTTATTTGGGGGGAATTCTTGAATTCTCTGTTAGATTTACATAAGTATTTCTTAATTCAGATTCAGATTAGGAGCTGCTTCAAATTTTTCATGTACCATTATTAGTCTGCTTGGGCTGTTACAACAAAATGCCAAAGACTGGTGGTTTAAACAACATAAATGCATTTTCTCACATTCTGGAGACTATAAGTCCAAGATCAAAGTGTTGGCAAGTTTGCTTTTTCTGATGCCTGTCTTCTCAGCCCGCGAACTACTGCCTTCTTACCATATCCTCAATTGCTTTTTCTCCGTGTATGTCTATCTCTGATGTCTCTTCTTTTTCTCATGAGGACCTACTGGAGTAGAGCCTCACCTTTATGACCTCATTTAACCTTTACTAAAGGTCCCATCACCTAATACAGTCACTTGTATTACTTGATTCCTCTTAAATGTATGTTTTATGTTTTTTTTATAACCAGCATATGGTCTATCGTAGTAAACCTTTATATGTGAAGTGTCTGTCTTACATTTGAGAGGAACAGGTTTTTGGTTTGATGTTCCTTAAGAATTGTCTAGGTCAAGTTATTTGATTGTGTTATTCAAGTTTACTATATCCTTGCTGATTTTCTGTCTACTTGAGCTATCAATTATTGAGAGAGGTATATTAGGACCCCAGACTGAAAATGTAGACCTATCTCTTTCATCTTGCAGTTTTATCAGTTTTTGCTTAACACATTTTAAAGCTCTGCTATTAGGTACGTAAACATTAAGTATTATAATATTCTCTTGATGAGTTGATCTTTTTATAAAATTTATTGGTATTAGCAGTAATTCTTTGGTCAGTTTAGTAGTTAATTTAGTATTCATGCTGTACCTCTTTAACTTACTGCAGGTGCATCTTGAGATTATATTATACCACTCCACGTGTGGTATAAACACATAATAGTGGACTTCTCTCTCAGATTTATATTATCATGCGTTTTACTTTTACATATGTTTTGAACCTCTAATATATTATTATGATTTCAGCTAAAGTAGTCAATTATCTTTGAGAGTTTGAAATAATATTTTTATTTGTTTTTAATTTTTTTATTTAAATTCAATTAGCCAACATAGAGTACACCATCAGTTTCAGATGTAGTGTTCAACAATTCATCAGTTGTGCATAACACCCAGTGTTCATCACATCACGTGCCCTCCTTAATGCCCATCACCCAGTTGCCCCATTCCTCCACCCGCCTCCCCTTCCACAACCCTCAGCTTGTGTCCCAAAGTGAAGAATCTCTCATGTTTTGTCTCCCTCTCTGATTTCTTCCCATTCAATTTTCCCTCCCTTCCCCTATGATCCTCTGTGCTATTCCTTATATTCCACATATGAGTGAAGCCATATGATAATTGTCTTTCTCTGATTGACTTATTTAATTTAGCGTAATACCCTCCAGTTCCATCCGTGTCGTGTAAATGGTAGGTATTCATCCTTTCTGATAGCTGAGTAATATTCCATTTATATATGAACCACATCTTCTTTATCCATTCATCTGTTGAAGGACATCTCAGTTCCTTCCACAGTTTGGCTATTGTGGACCTTGCTATTATGAACATTGGGGTGTAGGTGCCTCTTTGTTTCGCTACATCTCCATCTTTGGGGTAAACACCCAGTAGTGCAATTCCTGGGTCATAGGGTAGCTCTATTTTTAACATCTTGAGGAACCTCCATACTGTTTTCCAGAGTGGCTGTACCAGCTTGCATTCCCACCAACAGTGCAAGAGGATTCCCCTTTCTCCACATCCTCACCGACATTTGTTGTTATTGGTCTTGTTAATTTTAGCCATTCTAACTGGTGTAAGGTGGTATCTCATTGTGGTTTTGATTTGTATTTCCCTGATGACAAGTGATGTTGAGCATTTTTTCATGTATCTGTTGGCTTTTGTATATCTTCTTTGGAGAACTGTCTGTTCATTTCTTCTGCCCATTTCTTGACTGGAATAATAATTTTTAAAAATGTATGTATTAACTCTTGTAGTTATCATTTCTGGTCCTCTTCATTCCTTTTGAGATTGGTATTTCTAACTCCTACCATTTCATTTCTGCCTGAAAGATTTATTTTAATGTTTTTGGTTTTCTCTGTAATGCTGGTGATAAATTCTTTTAGCCTCTGTATGTCTAAAAACATATTTATTTTGCCTTTGTTTTAGAAAGATATTTTTGATGGATATAGATTTCTAAGTTGACAGTTTTGTTTTTCTTTCTGTACTTTACATATATCCCACTGCCATCTTGCATGCATTTTTCTAAAAACTTATGATGTTATTCTTATATTTTCTTCTCTGCGTACATATCTTTATTCTCTGGTTGCTTTCTTTTCTCTTACTGTAGTAAAAATTACGTAACAAAGTCCACCTCTGGCTGCTTTTATAATTTTCTGTTTATCCCTGGCTTAAAGCAATTTAATTATAATGTGACTTTTATATTTTTTTAAAGTTATTTTTTTTAATTTCAAGTTTTTATTTAAATTCCAGTTAACATACCATGTAATATTAGTTTCAGGAGTAGAATTTAGTGATTCATCACTTACATACAACATCCAGTATTCATCACAAGTGCCCTCCTTAATCTCCATTGCCCATTTAGCCCATCCCACTGCCCACCTCCCCTCTAGCAACCCTCAGTTTATTCTCTATACTTAAGAGTCTGGCTAATGGTGTACCTCTTTCTTCTCCAACCCCATGTTCATCTGTTTCATTTCTTAAATTTCACATATGAGTGAAATCATATGGTATTTGTCTTTCTCTGACTGACTTCTTTTGCTTAACATAAAACACTTTAGCCCTATCCACGTCATTGCAAATGACAAGATTTCATTCTTTTTGATGGCTGAGTGATATTCCATTGTATATATACACCACATCTTCTTTATGCATTCATCAGTTGATGGATATTTGGGCTCTTTCCTTAATTTGGCTATTGTTGATAATGCTGCTGTAAACATCAAGGTGCATGTGTCCCTTTGAATCAGTATTTTTGTATCTTTTGGGTAAATACCTAGTAGTGCAATTGCTAGATTGTAGGGTGGTTCTATTTTAACTTTTTGAGGAACCTCCATACTGTTTTCCAGAGTTTGCATTCCCACCAACAATATAAGAGGCTTCCCCTTTCTCTGCATCCTCCCGAACAAACTGTTGTTTCCTATGTTGTTAATTTTGGCAATTCTGACAGGTATGAAGTGTTATCTCATTTTAGTTTTGATTTGTATTTCCCTGATGATGAGTGATGTTGAGCATCTTTTCATGTGTCTGTTAGCCATCTGTATGTCTTCTTTGGAAAAATATCTATTCAAGTCTTCTGCCCATTTCTTAACTGGATTATTTGTTTTTTGGGTGTTGAGTTTCATAAGTTCTTTATAAATTTTGGATACTAACCCCTTATCAGATGTGTCATTTGCAAATATCTTCTCTGATTCTAAAGGTTGCCTTTTAGTTTTGTTGTTTCCTTCGCTATGCAGAAGCTTTTATCTTGATGACATCCCAATAGTTCATTTTTGCTTTTGTTTCCCTTGCCTCCAGAGACATATCTAATAAAAGTTGCTATAATCAATGTCAGAGTTTGATGCCTATGTTCTCCTCTAGGATTTTGATGGTTTTCTGTATTACATTTCGGTCTTTCATCCACTTTGAATTTATTTTTGTGTCTGGTGTAAGAATTGGTCCAGTTTCATTCTTTTGCATGTTGCTGTCCAGTTTTCCCAAAACCAGTTGTTGAAGACACTGTCTTTTTTTCTGTTAGATATTCTTTCCTGCTTTGTCAAAGATTAGTTGACCACAGAGTTGTGGGTCCATTTCTGGGTTTTCTGTTCTGTTCTATTGATCTATGGGTCTGTTTTTGTGCCAGTACCATACTGTCATGATGACTATAGCTTTGTAATATACCTTGAAGTCTGGAATTGTGATGCCTTCAGCTTTGCTTTTCTTTTTCAAAAATTGCTTTAGCTATTTGAGGTCTTTTGTGGTTCCATACAAAATTTAGGATTATTTGTTCTAGCTCTGTGAAAAATGCTATTGGTATTTGATAAGGATTGCATTAAATCTGTAGATTGCTTTGGGTAGTATAGACATTTTAACAATATTTGTTCTTCCAATCCATAAGTATGGAATGTTTTTCCATTTCTTTGTGTCATCTTCAATTTGTTTCATAAATGTTCTAGTTTTTAGAGTACAGATCTTTTTCTTTTTGGTTAGGTCTAATCCTAGATATCTTATGGGTTTTAGTGTAATTGTAAATGGGATAGATTCCTTGATTTCTCTTTCTGCTGCTTCATTACTGGTATATAGAATGCAAACATCAATAATCCCTAAAACGATTCCTAAAAAGGCAGCCACAGATATAAAGAGCTACAACTACAAATGGACCATTAAGTATATAAGGCTAGTTACTTTACTATCACAAAGAGGGCTAGGGAAAGTGGAAATACAATATACCAAAACTTAGATGCAACAAAAGCAGTTCTAAGGGGGAAATTCATAGTAATTCATGCCTACATTAAAAAATCTCAAACCATCTAAATTTACACTTAAAGGAACGAGAAAAAAACAAACTAAGCCTAAAATTAGTAGAAGATAGGAAATAACAAAGATCAGAGCAGACACAAATGAAATAAAGACTAAAAAGACAATAAAAGGATCAATGACACTAAGAGCTATTTTTTTTTTTTTTTTTTGGAGATAAACCATATAAACAAACCTTCAGCTAATGTATGGGTGAGAGAAAGGGAGAAAGAGAGAGAGAGAGAAAGAATGCAAATAAATAAAATTAAATGTGAAAAAGGAGACATTATAACTACTACCACAGAAATACAAAGGATCAGAAGAGACTATTATGAACAATTATATGCCAAAAAATTGGACAACATAGAAGAAATGAGTATATTCTTAGAAACTTAAACCTATCAAGGACTGAATCATGAAAAAAGGAAAATCTGAACAGACCAATTACTAATAAAGAGATTGAATAAGTAATAAAAAAACTCCCCCCAAAAGAAAAGTCTATAATCAGATGGCTTCATTGGTAAATTCTACCACTTTCAAGGAAGAATTAATAACAATATTACTTAAACTCTTCCACAAATTAAAAGAGGAGGGAACACTTCCACACTCTTTTAATGAGGTCAGAATTATCCAGATACCAAACCAGAAAAGTATTCTACAAGAAAAGAAAATTATGATGAACATAAATGCAAACATTCTTAACAAAACATTAGCAAACCAAATTCAACAGTGCGTTAAAAAGATCATACATCATGACCATGTGGGATTTATTCCAGGGATGTGAGAATGATTCAACATCTGCAAATCGATCAGTGTGATAACAAAATGAAGGATAAACAGCTTACAATAATTTCAATAGATGCAGAAAAAGCATTCGAAAAAATTCAATATCCATTAATGATTTAAAAGAAAACTGAGAAAACTGGATATAGAGGGAACATATCTCAACATAATAAAGGCCATATATGACAAGCCCACAGCTAATATACTCAATGGTAAAAGCTGAAAGTCTTTCCTCTAAGAACAAGAACAAGACAAGTTTGCCCACTTCTGCTACTTTTATTTAATATAGTAGTGGAATTCCTAACCAGAACCATTAGGTAAGAAAAATAACTTTAAAAAGCATCTTAAACAGAAAGGAAGAAGTAAAACTGTCTCTATTTGCAGATGGTGTGATAATTATACAGAAAACTCTAAAGACTCCATTAAAAAATGATAAAAGTAATAAACAAATTCAAGAAAGCTGCAGGATACAAAATCAATATACAAAAATTAGTTGTATTTCTGTACATCGGTAACAAACTATCAGAAATAGAAATTAAGAAAATAATCCCATTGATAATTGTATCAAAAAGAATCAAATATCTAGGAATAAATTTAACCAAAGAGGAGGAAAATCTGTACTGGGAGCACTATATCTGAACACTATAAGATATTGACGAAATAAATTTAAAAAGACATAAATAAGTGGAAAGATATTCCAGGTTGATGGATTGGAAGAATTAATATTATTAAAATGTCAATACAATTCAGGCAATCTAAAGATTCAGTGCGATCCCCATGGAAGTTCCAATGGCATCTTTCATGGAAACAGAAAAAAACATATATTCCTAAAATTTGTATGGAACCACAAAAGATTCCAAATAGCCGAAGTAATTTTGAGAAAAAACAGAGCTAGAAGCATGACACTTCCTGATTTCAAATTATATTACAAAACTATAGTAATCAAATCATGTGGTAATGGTATAATGACAGACACATAGAACAATGGACAGAATAGAGAGCCCAGAAAAATATATCCATGCATATATAGTCAATTAAATTACAACAAGGGAGCCACAGATTTATAATGAGGAAAGGATAGTCTCTTCATTAAATGGTATTGAGAAAACTGGACAGCCACATGCAAATGAATGAAACTGGACCACTATCTTACACCATACACAAAAATCAACTCAAAATGGGTTAAAGACTTGAATGTAAGATCTGAAATCATAGAAATCGTGGAAGAAAACTCATGAGGTAAGCTCCTAGACATGAGTCTTGGCAATGATTTTTTTTTAATTTTCTTGGATTTGACACCAAAGTAAAGGCAACAAAAGTAAAAAGAAACAAGTGCTACTACTATATCAAACTAAAGAAGCTTCTGCACAGCAAAGGACATCATCAACAAAATGAAAAGGCAACCTATGGAATAGAAGGAAATATTTGCAAATCATATATCTGATAAGAGGTTAATACTCATGCAACTCAATAACTAAAAAACAATCCAATTAAAAAAAAAAATGGGGAGGGCGCCTCGGTGGCTCAGTCATTAAGCATCTGCCTTCGGCTCAGGTCATGATCCCAGTGTCCTGGGATCAAGTCCCACATCAGGCTCCCTGCTCAGCCGGAAGCCTGTTTCTCCCTCTCCCACTCCCTTTTCTTGTATTCCTGCTCTCGCTGTGTCTCTCTCTGTCAAATAAATAAATAAAATCTTAAAAAAAAAAAATGGGCAAAGGATTTGAATAGACATTTTCCCAAGGAAGACACACAGATGGTCAACAAGTATATGAGTAGGTACTCAACATTACTAATCATCAGGGAAGCACAAATCAATACCACAATGAAATATAACCTCATATCTGTTAGAATGACTAATCAAAAAGATAAGAGGGGCACATGGGTGGTTCAGTGGGTTAAGCATCTGCTTTCGGCTCAGGTCACGATCCCAGAGTACTGGGATCGAGCCCCACATCAGGCTCCTGGCTCAGCGGAGAGCCTGCTTCTCCTCTGTTCCTTAACCCACTTGTGCTCTCTCTCTCTCTTTTTCTCTCAAATAAATAAAATAAAATCTTTTTAAAAAATGATCAGTGATAACAAGTGTTGGCAATGATGTGGAGAAAAGGGAATCCTTATGCTCTGTGTAGGAATATCAGCTGGTGTAGCCACTATTTAAAACAGTATGGAAGTTCCTCAAAAAAATTAAAAATAGAAGTATCATATGATCCAGCAATTTCACTTCTTGGTACATATCTGAAGGGAATGACAGTACTATCTCAAAGAAATATCTGCACACCCATGTTCATTACAGTATTATTTGCAATTGCCAAGACATAGAAACAACCTAAGTGTCCATCAACAAATGAATGGATAAAAAATAAATATCACACACCCACACACACAAATATTATTCAACCATTAAAAAAAAAAAGAAATCCTGCCATTTGAAACAACATAGGTAGATCTTGAGGGCATTATGCTAAATAAAATAAGACCTACAGAGAAAGACAAATACTGTATGATTTCATTTATATGTAGACTCTAAAAATCTGAACTCATAGAAACAAAGACCAGTTTAGTGATTACCGGAAACAGGGAATGTGGAGTAGAGTAGAAATGGGGAAAGGTGGTCAAAAGGTACAAACTCCTAGTTATGAGATAAATAAGTTTGGGGGATGTGATATACAGGATGGTGACCCTAGTTAACAATATTGTATTGTATGTTTGAAAGTTGCTCTGTGAGTAAATCTTGGAAGTTTTCATCACAAGAAAGAAAAATTATTACTACGTAAGTTGATAGATGTTAACTGAACTTATTGTTGTTACCATTTTACAATATGTACATATATCAAATCATTACCTTGTACACCTTATACTAATATATTGTTATATGTCAATTATATACCCAGAAAACTGGAAAAAATAAGTCGGTTAGGGATGTTTCTAACTTACAGACACAAAGAAAAACTAGTAGTCTCAGACAACTTACCCAAGGGTCAAAAGCAGAAAAACCTCTATGGGAAAAACAAAGAAAAATAAAACTGAAAAATCACTGGTCTTTAAACAAAATATCAGTTGTTTAGAGTATGGCTTCAAATACTTTCTCAGACATGTGGTGGACACTAGCCAACAGTATCCATCATACTGTAGTCCTTGTATCTCAAGTCTCAAGATGTGGATGGCTCACTCACTGGTGATTTCCTATAATCCTGAAGTCATACAATACAGAATAAAGGTAAGCACACTAGTGGAAAAGATAAGATGGCCCCTAAGACAGAAATAATCCAAAATATTTTGAGCCAGAAATAATTATAAAACAGATTAGGAGAAACCAAGAGATCTACTACCAAATGTTGAGACTCACCCTGAGATCTCAGGGCTGTACACAAAGGATTTGTAAGGTGAATTTTTTGACAACAGAAGTCAGTCAGTTGATAATTCTTAAGGATATCTAAGCTTGACCTCCTTTAACTATTCCATTTTTGATCAATGGGTAAATATAATAAAATGCAATGAAAGAGAATAATATCTCTTGAGATGGTAGGATTTTGAAATGTAAGTTTTTTTTGGAAATAGTAATATTTAGGAAGTAGAAAAAAGAGAAGGGGAATAAATAGGAGTTGATGCTGTATGGAGAGATTCAAATGTACTTTGTGGGCTTAATTAAATTTATGTAGCCATCATACACCGAAAACACATTCCTCAAACTTAAGAAATCCAGGAGAGTGGGTTTTATGGACAAAGATAGAGTCCTGTTTTACACTAAACTAAGTTCTAATTTGTACTATTACATCAGTAGACTAGCAGTCAGCTGAAAAAAAAAGAAAAAGAATATCCAAATACTATTTCATAATGCTCTTTGAAACAACTTGAATATACTTTTCTATTTTTCTTTTTCTTTTCTTTTTCTTTTTTATTTTCCCCTGAAGACCCTGTAATATCATATAGTCAAGAATTGTAATTGTTTAGTAAAAACATGACACTTGAAATGACTGGTAAGACTTCCAATATAATTCAACCTTGTAACTGGACATAGTTTTATTATTGTGATTAGCATAAAGTGGGCCAACTCTTCCAGTGTCCATAAATGTTAAGAAAACAGATACAAGAAACAACAGGTGCTGGTGAGGATGTGGAAAAAGGGAAACTCTCTTGCACTGTTGGTGGGAATGCATATTGGTGCAGCCATTGTGGAAAAATGGTATGGAGGTTCCTCAAAAAGTAAAGAATAGAAGTACAGTATGATCCAGCAATTATACTAATAGGTATTTACCCAAAGAATACAAAAATACTAATTTAAAGGGATACATGTACCCCAATGTTTGTAGCAGCATTATCTACGATAGCCAAACTATGGAAACAGCTCAAGTGTCCATTGACTGATGAATTGATAAAGATGTAGTGTGTATATACATATGTATACACACACACACATACAATGGAATATTAGCCATAAAAATAGAATGAAATTTTGCCACTTGCAACAACGTAGACAAAGCTAGAGAGTATGATGTTAAGCAAAATAAGTCATCAGAGAAAGACAAATACCATAGGATTTCACTCATATGTGGAATATAAAAAACAAAACAAAGAAAACAGATGCAAGAAAAGATATAACCACATATGTATTAAGATAAAGTGCACTGAAAAAAAAAAGATAAAGTGCACTGGCTATAATTACTGCTAAACATTCAAAGATACAAATATGAAATCCCCAGATTTTAGCAGTGAAATTAAATTCCTTGAATTAACATTTAATGTTAACCAAGCAAAAGAATTATATTACTAGTTAACTCTAGTTGATAAATAAAATAAAGGGAAAGTTTGAAAAATCTACAGCCACTGGGCGGGGTGGGGAAAAGGAATGTATTTTTCTAACTAAAAACAAAAACACAATTTTTTATCATTTTTTTCTTAGAAGGAATGCAGCCCAGTAGTTAAAATTTGAATAAACTTTTAATGACATTTATAATATTTTACATGTGCGTGTTCACCTTATCATTTCACGTAGACAAAACATATCTGTTTTGCTCACTGAATCTCCATTGCCTTTTCTTCTGATAATAACCCACAAATTTTCTTTTTGGTGAAAACATACCTCCACACAATATAGATCAGGGTGGAAATGACCTTAAACCCATTTTCTCCGGAATTTACTTGGGTAACTCTAATCTAATTTAATCAGAATATTCCAATATCCTAGCTACAATGGTTTAGGCAACGGTATGATCCAATTTAGGTCAATGATTATAAAGGCTCATTTGGAAAAAAAATATTACTAGCTAATGCTTTTATGTGCCAAGAATTCTTTCAAGAGTTTTGAATAGATTAATCATTCAAAAATCCTAGGTGGTAGAGACTAGTCTTCTTATAGATGAAGAAGTTAAGGCACTTTGCGGGGCGCCTGGCTGACTCAATTGGAAAAACAAGCGACCGTTGGTCTCCAGGTTGTGAGTTTGAGTCCCCCATTGGGTGTAGAGATTACTAAAATAAATAAATAAATAAACTTTAAAAAAAAGACAAAGTTAAGGCACCTTAGATATTTATGATGCTAAACTCATAATAGGTCAGATTGAGGCCCAAACCTAGACAAATCTGACTCACTACTGTGATAATATCTTAAAAACTATATAATGCTGGAACAGTTGGGAGAAGATCGCTCTCTTTTCTTTGGATGTGGAAGTTAGGGGAAAAGCCTGGAGCTACCAGGAGTCAAGATGTAGAATCTGAGAATGAAGTCAGTACAGAGGAAAACAGAAAAGAGTGAAGCAGAGAAAAGGAGAGTGGACCCCAGGTTCTTCCCGATCATATAATAGCAGCTTCTGTATTTAGTTGTACAAGAACCCAGATCTAATTCTGGAATTTCAGTGAGTGAGCCAATACATTTTCCATCATTTTATTTCACATCATCCCATTTCACCAGTTTAAATTAGGATTCAGCACTTGAAACCAGAGTTTTGATGAATACACCAAATAAAATTTGCCCTCAATTCTAGAAAGCCCTTGTTTCAGTATTAGATTATTTCTGGCGAGCTGCTCTTTTGCACAATAGTTAAACATAAATTCCTCTTGTTTCCTTGCATTTATTCTGTTTCTTATACCACCAACAAACATTCCCCTATGAATATCAAAGCCATCTTTTCAACTGTGTGGGACACAACTGAACTCATTTTTTTTTTTAAATATCTAGAAACTAGGTGTTCTGCTTAGTTTTATTAATAGTGGGCTTTTCATCTTCTGACCCCCTGACCAGCTGCAAGCCTAAACACTTTATGAGACATGAGAAAGCTTTATTTTCTCTACATAAACTACTATTCAGTAAAGAACATGAGAGAAATCTTAATAAGTGAGTGTACGAATAGAATGTAGTCTTTTTTTTTTTATTGGAAGATTTTTAAAATACAGAATAAACTTGAGGACATCATTAAAATCACCTACCCCAAAAGAAAGATTAGTTTCAATGACATGGACATTTGTTATCAGTTATCAGATCCAAAGTGATATTCGAAAATTTTAATGGTATCTAGATTGAGCCACAGTTTATCAGGACTTTTTGGTAGCACCCATTAGGGTGCTCCATTCTTTGTTTATATAGGTTCATAAGCAAATAGTATTTGTATATATGCATTGTATCTGTGTGTGTATGTGTATATATGCGTGGTGTATGTATGTGTGT
Source organism: Phoca vitulina (assembly GCF_004348235.1). Lineage (NCBI taxonomy): Eukaryota > Metazoa > Chordata > Mammalia > Carnivora > Phocidae > Phoca > Phoca vitulina. The sequence continues at coordinate 86,960,026 of NW_022589704.1, forward strand.
GTATACATACTGGTGGGTTTTTGAGAATTATTTCTAGAATATAAAATATAACCTATTTCATTCTACTTTCTAGTTAAAACCTCTTATAAATTTGTAAAAATCCATTTAGTGCAAAGTAACTGTTAGATGTGAAACAGCATTATAGCCATATCTGTTTAGTAAAATTTCCCTTTGGATATTTTCCAGGTACAGTAGTTAAAAGCTTAGGTTCCCGACTTGAAACTTGGGTTCAAATCCCCGCATTGTTCCTTATTAGTGGTTGCCGCATAAAATATTTTTATGTGTACCATATATTTTTAAAAGTTGAAGGACCAAGACATTTAGCTTTTCCTTTTTCTTTTCTTTTCTTTTCTTTCTTTCTTTTTTTTTTTTTACTTGAATAAATCTTTCAATATTAAGGCAGGCAGTTCCTGGAAGTCCTTACATCTTGTCTGCAAGAAGCACAACTTCGAATCTTATCGCGGGATCAGAAATTCTGGTAAGCTGGTTGGCTCTTCTGAGTCCAGGAAGTGCCATGTTCTCTGGCCCGTATTCCAGGAATGATGACACATAGGCAGCAGTTCTGAGAACCTCCAGAGATGTGGGCACTTTTCTCCCCTCTGTAACTAACATATAACCTAATTTCCTAATGCTAAGTCTATTAGGCTGATGTGCCTTGGACCTTTCGCTTGAGTCTTTAAAACTGAATTTGACAAAGTATTTAAAATTGTAACAGTGGGGAGGATATGCTATGACAGAGATATTGACAGGGTTATCCAATAAGTCTCATTTCATATGGTTTTAAAGCTGGCCTAATTTAATAGTCATAGTAGATTATTTTCTAAAAACAATGAAAAAGTGCTAATTTTGTTAGTATCGTTATTTAGACATTTTGTAGTGTCTCATAATTCAATATTCTCTGCTTTCAGCTGGAAGGGAAAAAGTATCCATAGAATTAAATAGCAGATACCAATGCAGGTTGCATTTTATTTTAATTCATAGAATTTATATGAACTTTTCCAAAATCGTGTCATGTACATCTTCTTTAATTTGTCTTTGATAGAAGTTCTGCTACTCTGAAATACCAAAACAAGTTTATGGTTTAACCTATATATCTTCCCTTTTCCCACTTGGCAGTTTTAGGGCATTAAGAAATTATATAGATGATTCTTTGGTGGATATCTACAGACAAGTACATTTTTCTTAACTAATTTATCATTAGATCAGGTATGTCTTTGCTCATCATTTTATATCCTGTATCCCACTATGTGTATTGTGTGACACATAGTAAAAACTTATTAAATTGCTTTGAATAAATGAATGATTGTAGCTAGATATTAAAATGGAAAGGGAAATAAAATTGAAAGTCCTTGCCTTTAAATAAATGAAGCTCTCTTTTAAAACTTTTTTTAAAAAAGATTTTATTTATTTATTTGAGAGAGAGAGACAGCACACAAGTGGGCTGGAGGGGCAAAGGGAGAGGGAAAAGCAGACTCCCCACTGAGCAGGGAGCCTGACTCGGGGCTCAATCCCAGGACCTTGAGATTATGACCTGAGCTGAAGGCAGACACCTAACCAACTGAGCCACCCAGTCGCCCCTGAAGCTCTCTTTTAAAGATGAGGGAATTGAGGATAGGAAAGACTTTCTTTTATATAGATTAACTTCTACTTTGTTAAAATTCATTAATACTATGCAATTTAGGAATCTGAGACATTTATATGCAAGCTTTGAAACAGTAGTATTAATGAAAGAGAGCAGTAAAGATTCAAAATCAGTACAATCAAGATTTGTCAAGTTCCTTAAGGACATAAATTCTTACCTATAACCTATTTTATTCTACTTTCTAGTTAAAACCTCTTTTAAACTCTCAGCAACACCCCCTGCACACAGACATGCCATAAATTTGCCAAGTATCAAACCATATGCATGGAGCTTTGTAGAAACTTAAATATATTGTGTATGTGCTTTTATATTTTAAAACAGTATCTCAGTGAATTTTTTGTGAGGTTTTATAGTTCCATTTGATCTTAACTCTATTATTAATAATTAATATAGTCCACTCTCCATTATCTACACAAGTTGTACATAGTCGTAATGAATCATGCAAAACCTAATTCAGAAATGATTTTTATTTGTATGTGGGAAGTATTATGTGATGTTTTTGGAGTAAATTTCCCTCCTTAATTATGTTTTGCTTAGGGTAATTAGTTTGCATTCCCTGAGCACACATCAATTGACAGTGGGGGAAATACAGCCCTGAAGTATTCTGGGAAAATGTTTTAAAATACTGCGGCTGAACAACATGTAGACACTCAATACTTGTATATGACCTGGGAAAATTCCAAGGAGTCTAGCACTGTCTAGAGTATGATTCAGTCTTGGTGATAAAATCATGTTTCTCAAAAATGACTGCATACATTTCTAATTTAACTCAGTTAATCTGCTCTCACCATGCCAATATTATAAAGGAGATCCATTAAAGTAGATAGCTTAATGAAGGGAACTTAACAGCAAGTGGACATTCAGTTTATTGTTAATTCGATCTGTTCGTCCATGTCTCTGTGTGTATATAGATGGTTACTTAAAAAGTTATTTTAATCTCTCCCTATAATAATATATCCTTTTTTGTTTTATTGTTGTTTCACTACTTTGAGTCGTAGCTAAAACTCACACTTTCATAGGCATTATATAGAAAATCATTCCTGGAGCACTCTTGGTGCTCATTCATTATGTTTTGGATACTAGAAGGAAAAAAAATTCTAAGGACAGCTGCACTATACAGATAAAATGCAATTTCATTCTACAGTGTTTCTATGTAGCAAATGTTTCTATGCTGTGTGCTAATAAGTACATATTTTCATTTATTTTCTAAAGGACTTGGATCATATTAATAAGAGGAATAAAAAGTTTCAACTAAAAATGTGTAATTCTTTGTAAATTACTTTTTTCTACTAATCTCTCCCTTCAGAGAGAATCTCTCTTTCTCTCCCTCCCTCTCCCTCTCTCTCTCTGCCACCTTTTTACATTAAGGAAGTATTTGAAATCCAATCTTCAGTTTCTTTAATTTGGAGTATCAAAACATATTGATTATAGCTAGTGATAACATTTGTGTTTTAATGTTAAAATTTCTAATATTATCCTTGAGATGCTGCAGGGGCAACATATATACCTTGGATTTATGAAGTGTGGTTCCTTTAACTATAGTTTACATGAATGCTAATAACCCGTACAGCAAAGACATAATAGTAAATGAAATGCAATAATATAGAATATGAATACTAATGTGTGTACCAGAGACCCTGACCCATGATAGATTTATAATAATGTTTCTCCTACTCTTGCTTGTTTTTTATTGGTGGTATGAGGACTCCTATTTTCCCAAAGGTAAATAGTGATCTATCTGTACGTTACTTTGTTCTCTTTGCAATGCACTGTATACTTTGTTTACTTTGCTTAGGAGAAAAAAATGTTTTCCTCTTCAAGTTAATGAATTTAAGCTAGGCCTAGTAAATCCTCTATGGGACAGATAAGATTCCAAAGAGAAGGCTATATTTAATCTGAGCTTAGAAGAACTATTATAGATTAAACAGGTCTTTTTAAAAAAAGATTTTATTTATTTATTTATTTAAGAGAGAGAGGGAGAGAGAGCATGAATTGGGTGGGGAGGAGAAAGAGGAAAGGGAGGGGGAAACAAACTCAAGCAGACTCCACGCCAAGCACAGTGCTGGACGTGGGGCTGGATTCCATGACCTTGAGATCATGACCTGAGCTAAAACCAAGAGTTGGATGCTTAAGCAAATGAGCCACCCAGATACCCCTCAAAGACTTTGAATGAAAGTTACAGAATGAGATTTCATTTTAAAAGATGATTTTGATTGAACATAAAGAATGGTTTCTAATACTAAAAACTTGAAGTAGGGAAACCTGGCTATAATCTCTGGCTTCATTCCAACTGAGGTAGTTGGGGGAAGCCAGTGTAGATGAGGAGAGGAGGATAATTTGAAAGGTATTAAGTCAGTAGAACCAGCAGGGCAAGATAACTATAGTATGTTGGGTGGATAGGGGAAGGGATAAGAGGGTGACTTTCTTGTTTCTTGCCTGGGTAATTCAGTGGATTGGGGTGTAATCACTGAAATAGGAAGTAACAGAGTAAGAGATCTGCGTGTTTCTCTTTGGTGTGTGTGTGTGTGTGTGTGTGTGTGTGTGTGTATGGTTTTATGTGTGTTTGGCAGGACATTATACACTCCATTATAAATCACTGAACTTGAGATACCGGAGACATCTAGGTAGAATCGCTTAGTAGACAGTTAGGAATATGGGACTGGATTTTAGAAAAGGTATCTGAATTTGAGGTTTTAAAAACAGAGAGACCGTCAGTAGTTGAAACCATTGGGGATTGGTAAAATTACCCATCTATCCATTCATTAACCATGAATGCAATACACATATAAAAAGGAATTATTACATATCTATCGTGGTGCTAAGGCAGTGAATTATAAGTTATCAATGGCTTTGGAGTGAGCATTTACAGAGAAAGAAAAAGTATAATTGGGCATTTATGGGGTATTTATTATGAACCAGAGTTCTACCTACTTTAAAAAGATTGCTCTTTTTAATCTTCAAAATAATCTTATGAGGCAGGTACTATCCTCATTTTACAGAAAAAGAAATAGAGGAAGTGAATAGTTGAAAAATTTACCTAATGTTACACATCTAATAAGTCTCCAGATCTCATCATCTTTTGCATGTTGTTTGAATCTTCTTACTAGAATATTTCCTTAACAGTTTTTGTACAGGAGGGAAAATTAAAACAGATGATACCAATATATCAAAATACATGCAGTATTGTGAGGAGAGAAATATTACAGGTAGCCATAAAAACTGTTACTATAGTTAAATACATTTAATTTGGGAAGAACCTGAAAGAGATTCTGGAGAGAATAATTTGAAATGTGGATTATCTATCTCAAGAGTTTTTTGCATGTTTCCCGTGGCACCAAGGACCTTCAAGCATCACTTTAATCTGGGTAGACATTCTCAAGTCAGGTTTGAAGTTAATGTAACATCAGGGTGCATTTTTCATCTCACAGAATATGTGGAGTGATTTTTGTTATTCAACGTGGAATCATTATTGATTGATTGATTGATTGGAGGTCTTTGTTTCATTTTTTAATCAACGAAGTATAGTTGACATACAATGTTATGTTAATTTCAGGTGTACAACATAGTGATCGGACAGTTCTATACATCCAATTGGACAGTTCTATACATCATTCAGTGCTCATCACAATAAATGTTGTCACCATTTGCCACCATACAACACTATTACAATATTATTGACTATATTCCCCATGCTGTACTTTTATCTCTGTGACTTATTTATCTTATAACTGGAAGTACCTCTTAATACCCTTCCCCCAACCCAGCTCCCCTCTGGCAACCACTGGTTTGTTCTGTGTATTTGAGAGTCTGTTTGGCTTTTGTTATTTTGTTTGTGTATTTGTTTTGTTTTTTTAGATTCCACAAATAAGTGAAATTATATGGTATTTGTCTTTCTCTGTCTGACGTATTACACTTAGCAAAATATCCTTTAGGTCCATCACATTGTCACAAATGGCAAGATTTCATTCATTTTTTATGTCTAATGTTCCATTATATATATATATATATATATATATATATATATATATATATAATCTTTATTCATTCACCTATAGATGGATACTTAGGTTGGTTCCAAATCTTGGTTATTATAAATAATGCTGCAATAAACATAGGGGTGCATATATCTTTTTGAATTAGTGTTTTCATTTTCTTTGAGTAAATACCCAGTAGTGCAATTACTGGATTATATGGTATTTCTATTTTTAATTTTTTGAGGAGCCTCCATACTGTTTTCCATAGTGGCTGCACCAATTTACATTCTTACCAACAGGGCACAGGGTTTCCTTTTCACCACATCCTCACTGACACTTGTTATTTCTTCTCCTTCTGATTTTAGCCTTTCTGACAGGTGTGAGGTGATATCTCATTATAGTTTTGATTTGCATTTCCCTGATGATTAGTGATATGGAGCATTTTTGTTGTGTTGATCAACTCATGTCTTCTTTGGAAAAATGTTTACTCAGGTCCTCTGCCCATTTTTCTTTAATGATTTATTTATTCATTTGAGAGAGAGAGAGACAGACAGCTTGAACAGGGGGAGGGGCAGAGGGAGAGGGAGAGGGAGAGAACCCCAAGCAGACTCCCCACTGAACAAGGTGCCTGATTCAGGGCTGGATCCCACGACCCTGAGATCATTACCCGAGCCAAAGTCAAGAGCCGGATGCTCTACCAACTGAGTCAGTCGGGGTGCTCAGCTGGCACCCCTGCCCATTTTTTAATCAGTTTATTATTATTTTTTGGGGGGGTGTTGGCTTGTATGAGTTCTTTATATATTTGGGATATTAATCTTTTATTGGATATATTATTTGCAAATATCTTCTCCCATTCAGTAGGTTGCCTTTTTGTTTTGTTGATGGTTTCCTTTGCTGTGCCAAAGCTTTTTATTTTGCTATTGTCCCAATAGTTTTAGTTTTTGTTACCCTTGCCTGAAGAGACAAATCCATAAATATATAGCTAAGTCTAATATCCAAGAGATTATTGCCTGTTTTGTTTTGTTTTGTCTTGTTTTTTAGGAGTTTTGTGGCTTCAGTTTCACATTAGGTCTTTTAGTCCATTTTGAGTTTTGTGTATGTAAAAAAGTGGGGCAGTTTAATTCTTTTGCATGTAGCTGTCCAGTTTTCTCAACAACATTTATTGAAAAAACTATCTTTTCCTTATTGGATGTTCTTACCTCCTTTATTGAAGATTAATTGACCATTTAAGCATGAATTTATTTCTGGGCTCTCTATCCTGTTCTATTGACCTATGTGTCTATTTTTTGTGCCAGTACCATACTATTTTGATTACTATAGCTTTGTAGTGTATCTTGAAATCTGGGATTGTGATACCTCCAATTTTGTTTTTTCTAAAGATTGCTTTGGCTATTTGAGGTCTTTTGTGTTTTCATACAAATTTGAGGATTATTTGTTATAGGCCTGTGAAAAATACTGTTAGGAATTGCATTCAATCTGTAGATTTCTTTAGGTAGCTTGAACATTTTAACATTATTAATTCTTCCAGTCCATGAAGATGGTACATCTTTCCATTTGTTTGTGTCATCTTTAATTTCTTTCATCAATGTCTTATAGTTTTCAGAGCACAAGTCGTTCACCTCCTTGGTTAATTTTGTTCCTAGATATTTTATTAATTGTGCAACAGTAAATGGATAATTTCTTAGAGGTGGGAATAGTGGGATAAAATTTACTCATCTTTTAAATTTAATATATATTTCCAAATAGTCCTCTATAGAGGTTGGAACAATTAACACTTTAAACACATTGCATGGGAATGCTTGTTTACTTATACTTATGTCAGATCTCTGTGTTAACAACTGTTTAATCTTTACTAATCTGCTAAGTGTAAATAGTATTTAAGTATAAGTTTTATTTACATTCCTCTCAGATAAAAAAAAAGGTAGGCAAACTTTCGTAAGTTTAACAATCACTGTCATTTGCCCATTTTTGTACTGTTGTTCTTTGTTAATTTGTTCTATTAAAGTGTTAAAGAAATGAGTATTTGTTATGTGAGTTGCAAATGTTTCTCAGTTAGGCATTTGGCTGTGTTAATTGTGATTCTTTTTTTTTTTCCTTCTAAATTTGTTTTTTAAGTTCTTGAATTTATCAAAAAAAAATATACGGTCATTCTAGTTGCTTTCAAAATAAAAATAAAACCTCTTGATGACAATGTTATTTTTAAAATAATTCCATCTTTTTCTAGTACTGTAATGGCTCATTTTGTATGATTAAATTCTGTATCTATTTCCTTTAATCACTATAGCTTTAAAATAAATATTAAAAACTATTAAGTCCAGGGGTGCCTGGGTGGCTCAGTCGTTAAGCGTCTGCCTTCGGCTCAGGTCATGATCCCAGGGTCCTGGGATCGAGCCCTGCATCGGGCTCCCCACTTGGCAGGAGGCCTGCTTCTCCCTCTCCCACTCCCCCTGCTTGTGTTCCCTCTCTCGCTGTGTCTCTCTCTGTCAAATAAATAAATAAAATCTTTAAAAAAAAAAAAATAACTATTAAGTCCAGTGCATAATAATTCTGTCATCTTTTCCCAAAATGTTTATAGAATATTTTTGTTGATTATAGCTTGTTTATTTAACCAGATGAACTTTTTAATTTTTTTTCTTGAAAGAGAACTTTTTATTACATTTATGTACAGAAAATTCAACAGCACACACTTGGCCCAGTTTGGTAGCCAGTTCTTTAGCCTTTGCCTTTTCCAGCTTGGCAATGTGAGCCACCGACTTTGGACCCACGATGTTGCCTCCTCAGTGACAATGGATCTCATCATACCTGTCATTGTAATTGGTCTCAATAGCTTCCATCAGCTAACCAGAGCTCTTTTGTCTTCCAAGTTAAACCTTGTAAAGGGGACAGTAGGGCAGGTGGTCCTGGGGACCAGACACCCGAGCCTGGCCTTCCCATTGATGGTAGGGAACCACCATCTTAAGATACAGGACAGGCAGGAAGACAACCAGCTCAATGGGATCCGAATCATGTGCAATCACTACCAGCTGAGCTTTCTTGTTTTCCACCAAGGTGGTGACAGTATTAACCCCAGCTCAAAAGACAGGCGCTCTGTTAGTGGGGACGTGCCCTTTGCCAGCAGCTTTCTTCTCAGTCTGGGCCAACAATCTCTGCTTCTTCTCTTGCTTTTTCTCTGGTCTGTATTTGTGGGCCAGCTTATGCAGTTGAGTAGCTGTTTGGCTGTCCAAGACCTGGATGAACTGGTTAATCACGGGAGGCACTTATAGATGTTTATAGAGAATAGCCCTTTGCCAGTGCAGCTGGATGTAGAAGGACATTTGACAAAGCAAGCGAGGTCCCTCTTGGGCTGAATGTCCTCTCCATTGCCAAAATTCTTGGGCTTTTTCTCAAACAAGGGATTGACCACTTTCTTGGCCTCTTGCTTCTTGACAACAGCAGGTGCAGGGCCAATTTCTTCTCCTTAGCCTTCTTTCCTTTGGGCATCTTGGATGGTTGGAGGAGAGAGAAAGCAACAATATGAACTTCAGAATCAGCTTTTTCCCTCTTAAAAATTTTTTTTTATCATTTTCCTGTTATTATATAGTAAATTTTCTAGCTCTTATTATTTGTATATTGGAAGGATATTGCTTTTAGTAGATTAACTTTGTGCCTGCTTACTCTATTGAATTATCTTCTTATTTATAAAAGTTTTTAGTTGAGTCTCTTGGGTTGTCTAGATATAAAATAAAACTGAAAATAATTGTAATTTTACAGATTTATATCCAGTGTTATACTTATTATTTTGTTCTCTTTTTAAATTGCATTAGCTTTTACCTCCCCAGAAAAATGTTAAATAACAGTAGTGATAGTAGACATCTTTTATCTTTAATGTGAATGCTTCCATTGTACAGCTATGAGTATAGGCCTCATAGTAAGTTTTAATATCTAGTTTTACAAGTTCTTCCTCAGTAAACTTTTCAAAAGATCTTTATAATTATATTTCCTAGTTATCTACTTGTCATTCTGAGCTTAAAAAAATTAGTCTTCAATCAAATCCAATTGGTGATCTTTTTTGGAGTTGCATTAAATATGTCTATTAATTTGTGAAACATTTCACTTTGTAACAATAACACATTGTTTTTCTTCCCCATGATTGTTTCTCCATTTATTCAGGGGTTATTTCAAGCTATTCAATGACACTGTGGGATTTGTGTGTGTGTGTGTGTGTGTGTGTGTGTGTGTGTGTGTGTGTGTTTGTGGCTTCCTTTGTTTCTCATCTATTCTTTCTTATAGTTGAGGTACCATTGTGTTTGAGACATTCTTCTTTTCATTTCCATTTCTGATTATTTTAATAGGTAAGAAAAGTATAGACTTTGTAAATTTATCATGTTCTCAGGCATCTTACTAAATCATCTATTAATTCAAGTATCTTTTTATGATTGCATATAAACATATTTTTATGTCTTTTTCAATATTTATACTTTTAGGCACTTACTGAAGTCCTTAGAAAAAATAGAACATTGTTATTTGCAGTGATAACTGGCATCCTTGTTTAATTCCTGATTTTAATAGAAGTCGATTTTGTTCATCAATATATAATGTTGGCTATTGTATTTTGTTAAAGCATCTTTATTATGTTTAGATAGATTGCTTGTAGTCCTGTTTTGCTTCATATTTTTTCCCTCAAATAGCTGCTGTGTATGTGCAATGAATACAACAAATAACAATTTCTTGCCTTATGGACTTTACATTCTGAAAGGAGAGGATGCAGATAACGATAATGATGGTGATGATGATAATAATAGTAACACCCACAGAACAATAACAGCAGCAGCAACAAAAACAGTAATTATGTAATATGAAAGAAAGTGATGATTGTTACAGGAAAAATAATTTTGTATAGTGGGATGGAGTGTGTTTGAAGGGGTGCTGTGGATTGAAGTAAGGCCCTCAATGACAAAGTGATCTCTGAGTTAAGAACTGTAGGAAAAGAAGAGCTAGCAATGTAGCTATCATGAACAGTCAAGACAAAGAAGTAAATCTAAAGGTTCTGAAACCAGGAGAAACTCTGCATGTTTGAGGAACAGCATGGAAGAACAGTATAGCTAGCCCTGAGTAAATGGAAGAGAGAAAAGAATGAGATCAGAAACATAGATTTGGGGGACAGATTAGGTAGAGCCTGAATGGGATGGCATCAAGAAAGAATGAATGAGAGGAGGGAAATTGTTGACAATAATTCAAATAACTATTTTGTGGATTATTTCCATAATAGGGAAGGAGAAGAAAGGAGAAAAAGTTTGGTAGCTGGAAAAAAATGGAGTAAAAAGAACTTATTTTTTTAAGGTGAAGAAATAGCGGTACATGGACACATTGGTAGGAAAAATCTTGTGAAGGGTGATGATTTAATGATACAGGCAAGAATTAGAAGTCCTGCAGGAGCCATGTCTGAGAGCAGACCAGAAGATAGGGGTTCCTGTGCACAATGGGGGAGTTGTACTCTACCAGTGATAGATAGTTCAAGCATCATAACACAAAAGTAAACTACGTGAATACAGACACAGGGAGATGGGTAGATCTGGTCGTGGTGGAAATTTACTTCGAATTGCTTCTATTTACTTTGTAAAGTAGGAAACTGGGAGCAAGTATAGGAAGTGAAACAATAGAGGTCTGAGATAGAGGGATATCAAATAGAAATCTGAGGTAGTATATCTCAAATTATTTGTAGTGAAGGACTAGATTCTTTTTTTGTTTGTTTTGATTTCTAATATATGGTGGAATACTTTTGAAAATTACAATAAAAATTATTCAAAAAATTAAAATGTAAATAGACATTTACCCCAATTAAAAAAAATATTCATCAGACATAAAATTACTATGTCAAATTGTAACCAAACCAACATGAGTTCGCTCCTTGTTGAGTCAGAAACTACATTAGGTTGAATTGCCATACAAAGAAAACTTCATTCGTAGCAAATGAGATCACAGGGAATGATTTCCAAAGCCATGACTCGTAGAGCGAGGGAATCTTTTTATTTAGGGTTAGGGTGAATATTTAGATAGGGAAGCCTTGTCATTGTATGTAGAGGTGGACATAAGGTCATGCATGTGCCTTCAGGAAGCATGCCTATACGTACATTGTATATTATGTAAATGAGGCTGGTGCTCCACCTTGGGCAGAGATTTCAGTTTTATAACGAGGTAAAGGTCTTCATCTGTCATTCTAGAGGTCACTCTGTGGTCCTTCTGTGCAGGCATCAGTCATTTCATTTACTGATCTGGGTTGTCTGGGCTGGCTGAAGGTCTGTCAAAGCATTTGCTATCCCTCGAGGGGCAAAGGGCAGGTTTGCTTCCCATCTGCCTGAGTTAAGAGATAAACTAGAAAGAACAGCTTAAGGAAAAATGTGGAACAAAGGTCAGTGAATACAAGCAGGTGGGCAGTAAAGGTCAGGTCTTGGGGGTCTAGCTGATGACAAAATTGCTACAAAATATCCCAAATGTTTTCTTTTAACTTCACTGCATATCTTGTAGTCTGGTAGCAAACATTTCATGTACTGTCCATAGGCCGGGGCTATGTTTTGAGTAGCACTGATCCACAAGAGTAGGAGAGAATAACCAGAGAAATATAATTGCTGTGATTCCTGAGATTATGATCATAAATGTAAAATGAGACTATTAGAAAGGAAAAAAAAAATTTTTCTTTCTACCCTTAAAGGTGTTTGCCTGGGGCTCTGTAACAAAAGACATTAAGCAGAGAAAAACAGAAGTTTATTAACATGTATATGTCATATATACATGAAAGGAACTCAGGCGTGAGTAACTGAGGGTTGATTAAAATTTGGGCTTATGGGGCACCTGGGCGGCTCAGTCAGTTAAGCATCTGCCTTTGGCTCAGGTCATGATCTCAGGGTCCTGGGATCGAGTCCTGCAGTGGGCTCCCTGGTCAGTGGGGAGCCTGCTTCTCCCTCTGCCTGCAGCTCCCCCTGCTCGTGCTCTCTCTCTGTCTGTCAAATAAATTAATTAATTAAAAAAAGATTTGGGCTTATATAACATTTTAGCAATAGAACAATGCATTTTTAGGGAAGCAATAAGACAAAGAAAAAGACCTTGAGTCTCAGAGGTAACATACTGTGAGAAGGCAAATATATGGTAACTAATGCAAAATAAGAGCTAGTTAGTAAAGTTTGTTATGTGGAGTCCTCTGGTGCTGCTTCTCCTGGGCTGATAAAGGCCTAAAGTCTCCTGTGATTAAATTTTGTCCTTCCTGATAGAGAGGGGAAGGAAGACACCTCTGCAAATTTATCTGTTGGTTCTAGGCAAATAAGGGGAAGGCAGAGAATTTTCCTTGTATCTATTTATTCTCAATAGCCTTCAGCTCAAAATAATCCTTATGCCAAAGTGGCATAATTTGGAGTGGAATATTTTGCTAGCCTGTATTATTTAGCATGATTTTGGGGGTGTTTCTTTTTCTTCCAACCAAATTCACCTGTGTGGGTACAGGTATAGAGTTGCACTATTGAAGCACAAACAGATACAGAAGTTGAGTGTGTGGAGTAAGTAAATGATTGGCATAGGATTTAAACTGGTTATAAAAGGAAGAAAGGGCATAGGGGAGGTAAGGGCAAGACAGTTGAAAATGGATTAATGATCTAAAGGGTTGAAGGCTTGTGGGGTAAGGTACTAAAGTAAGTGAGCTGGAAGGATGAGAGATTGTGTTCATAGAACAGGATACTGGAAATTAAAAGTATAGAGAGATTACATATTTTGGTAATGGCAAGTTTAGACTATAATCATGAGAGTGGCTGATTGAGGTATAGGGGAGAACATGATCATTTGAGGAGAAAAGTTCAAGGACCCAAGAGACTAGTGTATTGGAAAAATCATCTTCATATGTGTTAAAATCATAAAGACTTAAGCAGGAGCTACTTTGGAGAACTGGTAAGGAAGGAATAAGAAATTTCAAGGACATTCCAGACTTGAGTGGGGAAAAGAACTGCAATGAGAATAATGGATAATGTCATCAGAGGACCGAGGATCAAAGGGTGGGTACTTTTAGGGATGGAGAAAAGAAAATTACCTGGAAAATGCAGTAAGCTTCAAAACCTCCAGACTCAGTAAGGGGGAGAAGAAGGGTGCAGATATGAAACAGCTATCAATTGAAAAAGCTCAGGGGAACCAGTGTCCTCAAGGGAGAATCAGGTTTCAGGCAGAATGATAATGTTGAAAGGAATGTTAGGAGGTTAAAAATACAAAGAATTTTATTGATGACAGACATTACATTTTAAAGGCTCAGTAGAGGGTTTTCTTGGGTTCAGATAGAGTCAGAAAAAAGGTATGGGCAGAATTCTTTGGGCTTAGAGCCTAAGTTTGTGAAACTTGACCTTCTTGTAGATACCTGACCTAAACAGTGATAAAGTTCATAGAGAACATTTCTATATATGCATCAGTATTCAACCAGCTTCACTTTTCTGTTTTTTCCTCCACATACATGGAATGGGATTCTCTTATTTATTAGGCATATCCTATGTGCTGGACACAATATCAGTGCAGGACACAGTATCCCTGGGTTGTTACACAGGAACCAGTTCATAGTTAGAACTCATCAAGAAAGATAGTATGTGCCCCCATTGTGCAAGGACAAGTCAATGGAGCAAGTAATAGGTATGTTAAAGCACCATTCTGGCTTCAGAATAAAAGAATGTCCACAAAAAGGAAGACATAAACCAAAAACAAAATAATGACTAGCAATATAAGCCATGAGTTTTGAAGTGCACTTCCTACCTCCTCCTTCTGTGTTCTTTTTCCATCCAGAATATTTCAAGCTTCTAGAATAACCTGCCCATGCATAGGCTCACCTCTCCTTGTTAACTATCTATCTATCTATCTATCTATCTATCTATCTATCTATCTATCTATATCTATCTATCACTGCTGTAACTGTGCCTATGTTCTATCCTCAATACATAACATTTTCAAGGAAGAGGAAGGAGAAATGAGCCATGACCCTTTTAAACTCTGAACAGGTGTTGCTAGCATCCTGCTGGTTTGAAGGGGTCAACGTAGCAATTTGTTTATAACATAATTGTTCAGGTATTTTCATTCCTTTTCGTAACTTTAAGCTAATTTGGTTTTCTCTGAAGAAGATTATTGACCCGGGCATTCAAATCTTTTTCATGCTTTCTCATTCTCTAGATACTTTGATTTAAATGTTATTCTTTCACTGCTATTTAATTCCTTAAAAAATCATTTCCCTTTTTCCTTTTCATATCCTTAATTTTGTTATTTTCTCAAGTACCTAGGTGGTGATCATAACAAATATATTTTGATTTTCCAGCTCATTAGACTTAGAACCCAGAAAGGGGAAAGTGAAAGATTAGTGGTCCAGAAAACAGATATTGCTGATTTTGTAATCTTACTGTATATATGTATACAATCCCTCCCCCCCCAGCCTTCTGAAGATATGTATAGCAATAAAAATAGAAACAACATGGTTCCTTTCCCTATATATTAAATTAGCAGAGCTGTTTTTAAATGTCCTGCATAATATGGAAAAGTGTGGCTCACTATAAGGTTGAATGGGATCATTTTGTGCCTTTTCATTGTTCTTTCAGGTATTTGTTCCTGTCTTTTTCACTTGCCCCTTCACCTCTTCAATCATGTAATAGGGTTTCTTCATCCCAGTCTAAACAATGTGAAAATTAGGTAAGCTGGGGACATTAGATAAGCTAAAAGGGACAGAAATAGGTGAGTGTTATCACAAAGTACGGTATTAACGCAATGAAAAGGATGACCTTGGAACTATAAAACTGGGTATAAAAACCAGAGGAAAGTGGACTATCACAGAACAGCTCCACAAAGAGAAATTAACAGGGCTTGATAACTCAAAGCACAGAGAAATACTATATTCTGTCTTATAATTGTTTGAGTTTCTTAAAAGCATTCTATTATACTTTGTGTGGGCAGTATATCATTTTGGTATCTACAAATCACAAAATACACAAAGAAGCTGAGTGAGATAATGTGGTGCTTCCCAATTAACTGTTAACTGTTACAGGTCCTAGAATGGACCTGAGATTTCATATACCTTAAGGGAGAGGAGGAAGAAAAGCTTCCAGCTATTATAATTTTCCCAGGTAAGAAGGGAAAAAGAAAGAAGAAATAATCAAAAGAGACATTTATGAACATGTATCAGTGACCTTAGGAATCAGACAAGATAATGCATGCATGTTCCTAAATTTGGTGAGATCACCAAACTATATTTTATTTTATTGACCAGTTTAGCTCTTTC
Organism: Phoca vitulina; assembly: GCF_004348235.1. Lineage (NCBI taxonomy): Eukaryota > Metazoa > Chordata > Mammalia > Carnivora > Phocidae > Phoca > Phoca vitulina. The sequence continues at coordinate 86,975,903 of NW_022589704.1, forward strand.
TTTGCTACCACATCTATTTATGCGTTCATTTCATATTTAATGAAAATTTTGTTTCATTTCTAAAAAGTCAGACTTTAAATAGAAAAATAAATTAACTAATGAAGAAATGTGCTTTAATTGCTTTCTCTCTCTATCCCTCTGTCCTTTTGTCTCTTCATCCCTCCCTCTCCCTTTCTCATTTCTCTCCTCCAGTTATTTTCTGCTAAAAAAAAAAAAAAAAAAGATATTTTTGTCATTTCTTTCTAAAAGGAGCTAAGAATTTACTCTATTACTTTTAGGACTAATCCCAACTGAGACATGCCACATCAACCTTGCCAAATATGCCCAGGGTGGGCTGCCCCAAAATGTGCCACTTTGGCAGTTAAAGTCTCCATTTTTGATTGCACCTCATTAATAGCCTTTTTTATTCAACTTGGTTAGATTTTAGTTCTTTTATTTCTCCAAAAAAGGTTTCTCTATTATCTTCCATGCTTTTTTCAAGCCCAGCTAGTATCTTTATAATCATCATTCTGAACTCTAGTTCTGACATCTTACTAATGTCCGTATTGATTAGGTCCCTGGCAGTCGGTACTGCCTCTTGTTCTTTTTTTTGAGATGAGTTTTTCCGTCGTGTCATTTTGTCCAGAGGAGAATAGATGAATGAGAGAACAAAATGCTAACAGGGTAACAACGACCCCAGAAAAATATACACTTCCAGAAAGTGGTCGCTTTTCTGTTCAGAGAGTTGCTGCTATTCTTTTCTTCGATCTCCTGTTGAGTTCATAGGTGTTCAGAATGGTTTGATCCCTATCTAACTGAATTCCTGGGACCAGACAAAATTTAGGTCTCCTACTCCTCCGCCATCTTGCTCCTCCAAAATGTGCCACTTTGGCATAAAGACCATTTTGAGTTGAAAGTGATTAAAAAGAAAAAAAAAATTTAAAAAAAAGACAAAACAAAAAAAACAAACCCTGGCAGATGCAGGAAAGGTTCTCTGCCTCCCCCATAACTGCCTAAATTTATACTGGATAGGAAAGCCTGCAACAGGAAGAGAAGTATTAACAGAGGCCCCTTAACCAAAAGAGCTCATCTGCATAATAGAACAATCTTGTTTTTCCAAACATCTCCTTTCCCCTTCTTGCTAAAAAGCTTTCTCCCCATTGTATCCTCAGGCCCCTACCCCTTTTCTTAGCTCATATAAACTTCATTTTGTCTTATTGTCTCTGGAATTTCTTGTCTATGTGGATTGTGCCACCCCCACCACCACCCTGTGCATACACCTATTAAATTTGTTTTTCTCCTGTTAACCTGTCTCATGTCAATTTGATTCTTAGTCCAGCTAGAGGGACCTTAGAACAGAGGAAGGTCTTCCTCCCCAATGAAAGCATTTAAGAAGGGACTAGACAAGAACAAAAAGCAGTTTAGGTAAAAGGAAGCTAGAAAATTGTGAGGAAAAAGTAGTTAGTTGCCAGTCTCCAAAATATGTAACAATTGGAAGTGTGCAAGTAAACTATTGGTTTGGAACACGTTTTAATTGGCTAATGAAGCTATTTTTTTTTTTTTTTAAGATTTTATTTATTTATTTGACAGAGAGAGACACAGCGAGAGAGGGAACACAAGCAAGGGGAACGGGAGTGGGAGAAGCAGGCTTCCTGCCAAACAGGGAGCCCTACGCGGGGCTCGATCCCAGGACCCTGGGATCATGACCTGAGCCGAAGGCAGACGCTTAACGACTGAGCCACCCAGGAGCCCTGAAGCTATTATTTTTTTGTAAAGAAAGTAGTTTTAAGGGTTAATTATTGTATTTAGACATAAGTATATGAATACCTCACAAACAAAACATGACTCAAAATTTGATCATTGTTTAATGTTAATTGTTAATTATTTAATCAGAGAGCTTATTTAGAGAAAGTAATAGTTAAAAACTATTATAGAACATAGTTTTTAAAATATATACGTAAGAGGGGCGGCTGGGTGGCTCAGTCGTTAAGCGTCTGCCTTCGGCTCAGGTCATGGTCCCAGGGTCCTGGGATCGAGCCCCGCATAGGGCTCTCTGCTCAGCGGGAAGTCTGCTTCTCCCTCTCTCCCTCTCCCTGCTTGTGTTCCCGCTCTTGCTATCTCTCTCTCTCGCAAATAAATAAATAAAATCTTTAAATATATATATATATATATATATATATATATGCGTAAGAAAAACATTTAGAATATCTGTTACTAATCTAACTAGAAACCAGATAAAGAGATGATAAAACATTTGAAATAGTTAAGGATTAACTATCAATTGTATACACATATTTAACATTTCTCTTTTTAAAAAACCAAAACTGACACTTTAAAAGTTACTAAAGAAAACACAATCACCATCTGGTGGCAAAGCAAAGAAAATGTTATTTTAAGGTATTTACTTTCTTTGTATTCTAACCATAAGTCGTCAAGTGATATAATCCTTTCTGAGGCAGAGGTTTAGATGGGACTATGTTATAAATCCTTCAGATATGGTCTACTATGATATCTTTGAAATATACAATTAGTAATAGGATTTACAGATGCTTTTAAACAAGGGATAGTTTATTTTTTTAAGATTTATTCATTTATTTGAGAGAGAGAGAGAGAGTGGGGTTTGGGGACAGAGGGAGAGGGAGTCTTAAGCAGACTCTGTGCTGAGCATGGAGCCTGCCTTGGGGCTCACCCTGGGACTCTCCCAAGAGCTCCATCTCAGGACCCTGAGATCACGACCTGTGCTGAAACCAAGAGTCTGATGCTTAACCTACTATGTCACCCAGGTGCCCCTAAACAAGGCATAGTTTCACACTCCCTGTGAATTATTGCTTTTAAATCTGACAATAACCCTGTGAAGTTTTACTCTTCATTTTTCCATTTCACAGATGAAGAAACTGAGATTTACAGAGATTTAATACCTTGCCAATATCTCAAAGCTGATAAACAGCATTATTTGGATTTGATTCCAAACCAAATCTGTCTCTTTCAAGGGCTTGTGCTCTCTAAAACATATAAATTGTTTAACTCAGAAACTAATCCTTACAAAGTCCCAATAAAGCAATTAACATTATGCTTCCCTCTTTGTTAAAAGCTATTAGGTCAAAATTCCAGTGTACAATCATGGTGGACTCTATAATGTGAAGTTAATTAAGGGGCATCTTAATTAATATTCGATGTTTTCTGATTATAACTACTTGTTCTGAAGCCCTGTCTGGATTCTCAGAGCTTAGCCTAGACTAATGAAGCAGAATGAGTAAAGTAAAATAAAACAATTATTCTCTGTCTGAAGAAGGAGTTGCCTTGGTTTCACATTTCCTTCATTTCAGAGCCAAGAGCAAAATAATGAGCCCACTTTAGAATCATAAAATTATAAAACTTTAGAGTTAAAAATAAAAACACCAGAAATATTCTAGATAATTATGACAATTTATGCCAGTTTTATTTCATTACCTAATTTAAACCATATAGCTTTTAGAGTTTACAAAACATGTTACAAAAGATTTTCCATTTGACATAATCATAATATGTAGTATTTAAGGTAGGGAATGTTGGGTTGAAATATTTGTGTAGGTTAAAAATGGTCAAATATGGTCAATTTCATATTTTTCAACCTAGATATGATACTCATTTAGAGTGAACTCAGGCATAAATAGGAAAAAAATACAAAGATCTATATGAGTAGTGTATAGCCATCAAATTCACTTTCAAAAGGCATAGGCCAAAGTCCCATCCCCAAAGCCTTTTCCATTAGATTCTCAAAACAGAAAAAAATGAAGCAAAATCTACTTCCTTCACTGAGGGTTTGATTACATTACAAGAAGCCAGTATTTGGTATAAATTGCTTTAATCCATGTATTGATTTCTTTAAAATTTTTAATTGTGGAATCTACTGGTCTTCAGAAAGTTAAATGCCTGTTTTTCTAGAAAGTTTCCTAGTCTGTGGAGCGCTACAGTAAGTGAAAGGTGCCAGTGTTGCAGCATACTTCTAAATAATTGAGTATTTACTCCCTGTTTCTGTTGTTGTTGTTGTTGTTGTTGTTTTAAATAAGTAAACTTCCCCCTCTCTATGTCATGAAAAGTATTTGCTGGTGATCATTTCCCATAATACAAAGTTATGATTATTATGGATCTTCAGTCTGATAGATACCAATTAGCTTGTTGAAATTGATACGTAAGACCCTCCTTAGGCCAGGACTATACTGTATTCATCTCAGTAGGCCCTACTCTGTAAGCACAGTTCTTTATATATAGTAGACACTTAATGGCTTTCTGGTATTAAATTGCATTGGAAGAAATAATGAAAGGTCTCTCGGGTTTAACATTGAAGGGTGTTCTTTGTCTTTAATATCCTAACAGGATATGCATAAATTACTTTTTGATTTATTGCTTTAGATTTCTCCAGGACAGTGTACTTTTCCTTTGCAATTAAAGTACTTTGATGCAGTCGTCTTGAGACTATGATAGAGTATATTCATGGATATGGCAGACTGGACTCAGTCCTTTGGGAAGAGGATGACATAATCTCCTAAGTGTCAGTGTGGAGCTCTACACTCTGCTCTCTCACTTTATAAAGAGAATATGTCTGCCATCTTATTTTTAATCAAAAACCCCTAGAATATCTAACAAATGTCTTGAAAGGTTATGCATAGAGACCTCTAAATAAAATGTATAGAAAGACTCTGTAGGGGGAGATTCTATTCCCTCAGGGCTGCCTTTTTCTTTTTCAATTTAGAGGGAAAGAACTTTCAGATGGTTATAACAGTTCACAAATGTGTTGCCTGGTTTTGACAAGTGTGTCTGTAATATCTCAAAACTATGTTAAAGATGGAGCATTTAGCAACCCAGGAAGACAATGACTATAAAACACAAAATTAACTCATCAAGTTACTGTAATTTTCTCTCCCTTTGTCTCCAGCTGATTAGTGCAAATTAACCACCTGAGCAGTTAGCATGCAATATGGAAATCTTCGATATCTGCTGAGAAGGCAGGCTTTTTTTTTTTTTAACTACATCTATGTAAAATTCCAGAATTCCCTATAGACATTGCTCTACTGTGATTATTAATATTGCTTTGAACTTTAAGGATATGTTTTGTGTTTGTTTGAGTTTTGAAAATTTCTAACCTTAATTTGTTAAGATAGTTTTATACTCTTTGTAAATTCCTATATAGGAATTTCACAAAAAAAAAAAAAAAAAAAAATTTTTTTTAAAAGAGAGAGAAGAGAAAAGAAAATGAGATACTGAGGTAACTCATCTCTTACATGGAGGTAATAAATATCTCACTGGATTATTGTGAGAGTGAAACTTCAATAGCATATATTTTAAACATTTAGAAGATAGTTTGATCCACACTGTGCATTTAATGTGAGTTATAAATTATTTTTAGTAAGCACATAGAATTGGATTAGTGAAATATGCTGCTTATTTCAATCTCTTCACTCAGAAAAGGAGATATTTAGGAAATTTCCATTGGTTACATTCCATATAGTCCTAGAGAGAGCTTAACAAACATGTGAATTGCTATACCAAAAAAGTCAGCTCTTGACTATTTGAAAAAGAATGATGTATTATGTTAACAAGGTAGTTAAAAAGGGTATCAATCATGGAAAAGAAACATTTCGTATACCTATTCAGAGGTCAACTGATTTTGGGGGGAGTACATCAAAAAGAGATAATAGTTATTTGGTAGTGGTATATGATTATCAAAACTACCTAAAACTAAAAATCAGGAGGGTATTTTCCCCCCTTTAGCTATGGAATAGTTGGCAACTCTTTCAGGGAGAAAAATATTTGATATAAACTGCATTCAGTATATTTGAATCCTCAATTCCTTAAATTTTATTTCTGAATGCATTAAAAAATTCCTATTTATAGACAGTTTCTCTACATAGTAATTAATGCATTCATTTAACAGAAAGTTTTGATCAAGGATCACCAGGTTCTGGACTTTTGTGTTGGGAGTTGAGCACTGAACTAGGACAGACTACTTCCTGCACTCAAGTAATAATGCAGAAAGGAAAGCATACAAAAGGATGAATTTTATGAATGATACATTCAAGAAAAGTCTGAACTTATTTTTTTTAAAATTTTATTTATTTATCAGAGAGAGAGCACACAAGCAGGGGGAGCAGCAGGCAGAGGGAGAAGCAGGGTCCCCACTGAGCAGGGAGCCACATGTGGGACTCGATCCCAGGACTCTGGATTCATGACCTGAGCCGAAGGCAGACACTTAACTGACTGAGCCACCCAGGCATCCCTGAACTTATTTTTGTAATTCACACCAGAACCTTATTTTTACTTTAAAACATAGTGACAGCCAATTCACAATAGCCATACTTTGGAAAGAGCCCAGATGTCCATCAACAGATGAATGGATAACAAAGATGTGGTGTATATATATATACAATGGAATATTACGCAGCCATCAAAAAATTTGAAATGACATTTGCAACGGCATGGATGGAACTAGAGGGTATTATGCTAAGCAAAATAAGTCAATCAGAGAAAGACAATTATCATATCATCTCACTCATATGTGGAATTTAAGAAACAAGGTAGAGAATCGTAAGTGAAGAGAGGAAAAAAGGAAATAAGATGAAACCAGAGAGGGAGAAAAACCATAGCAGACTCTTAATCATAGGAAACAAACTGAGGGTTGCTGGAGGGGAAGGGGGTAGAAGGATAGGTAAACTGGGTGATGGACATTGGCGAGGGAATGTATTGTAATGAGCACTGGGTATTATATAAGATTGATGAATCACAGACCTGTACCCCTGAAACAAATAATAATTATATGTTAATTTAAGAAAGAAAGAAAGAAAGAAGAAGGTGGATATACTTCAAAACATATGAAAATAACATTTGAAAATGGATCTATAGGATTAAACAACATTCACAGGACTCAGCACCCAAGAAACTCTTCCTGAAACTCCTTTTCCAGTCACTACTCTTTCCCACCCCACAGGGGCAACCTTACTCTGATTTCCAACATAAAAAATTAGTTCTGGATTCAAATAAAACAAAACAAAACATAGTGACAGTCAAATTCTGATTTAGAGACAAATAAGAAATCTCAAGAACATGTCCCATTCCAGGAACTGACTCATTGACTCCGTGTTTCTTATACTTGTCTGATATGGGGAGCTAGATCAAAAAGGATACTACCTTGGCACTATTTAAGCCTATTTTGGCTTATTATCTTCGGAGATGACCTAGGAATCCATATGTTTAACAAGAACCTAGGCACTGCTTTTTAAATTAGTTAATTCAAGAAACGCTAGTATATTTTAGAAGCCGTCATTTGTTTAGCTATTTATGTTTTTGGGTGTTTATTTGGTGGAGTGGAATAGCAAATTAATTAATTCAGTTAAATTGATCTTGAAAGCCAGCAGCTTGAATTTCTAAGACTGACATCTACAGAAATCCAATACTTCCTGTCATTTGGAATAAGCCTATTTCACCCTTATTTGGAACCCTACTATAGTACTGTTCTTCAAAAAATTGAAGATAAAAATCTTTTCAACTAATTTTTCTAATACTCAGATGTTTTAAATGTGTTCGCATGTTCAATACTTAACAGTAAAGTTAGGAATCACTATATAACTGGGGAAAGAAAGCAGTGAGGTAGTCTAATATGTTAGTCTCATGATAAAATCAAACTGTGGTACTTTTTAAGCCTTCCAATTCTTCTGTGATTCCTTTCTCATTCTCTTTCCTTTTCCTCACTCTCTATTAAATTGCTTGGAGTTAAAACTACTTACCATCTGTCCTTTAATATCTGATGCGATTTGATTTAAAAACACTTTTAAAAGATCACATTACAAGTGTTTTAAAACAAAACCCACTAAAAGTAACACAAAACATAAAGAACTATCTCCAAGATCAGTAGCATTTATATTCAAACACATCTAAAATCTGTTTCCTTTGAATTATTAAAAAAAGAAAAGAAAAAAGTGACGTAAACAAATGTATAATTCTTATTCTACAGGGACCATGTTATTTTTCTATTCATAAAATAGATGAAATTACTTTAGTTATATTGATTTGGAGATAGGAAAGGGATAGCTGAAAAAAAGGTCAATAATAAATGAAAATGTACTTTAGTCATTTCTAGGTTTACTTGTCATCTTTAGTAATAATCTAGAGAAAGGATCAAGCAAAATTTTAATAAAAGCTGTTAGAAATATGAACCAGAGATATAAACATGAATGGACAGCTTAATGTTATGTATAAGCCAACAAGGTTATGTAAGTGATCAAGGAATAGCAAAATGAGTTACAGTATTGAAAATGGACCACATCATAAAATATGCAAAGGAAAATCAGAATGATCAATGCGTGGTAAGAACATGGAAATAGCAGAGTGTGTATGTAGTATGAAATTGCCATTCTTCATTGGGCAAAGTGATTTTTGTCAAGGTGGGATATTATAAAAGGCACTGAATTTATGATTAAAAAATCATTGTCATGGTCCTAGTTCTGTTCCTACCTGGGCTACTTTGAGGAAATCACAGAAATTTTCCAGCCTCAATTTACTCTACTATAAAAAATGAAGATTATACCAGTGTACATGCTACTTTCTAAGGAACCCTAGGATTTTGTAGTTCTTTAGGAGCCATCAGGGATATGGTGGGCCTATGGAAATATTAATTAAAATTGGGGGACCTAAGCATGTAAAACATAACTGGAAAAACCTTATCTAAAGTTTAAGCAAAAAATGAGAATTATATTCCAATTAGAAGGAGCACAAGCACAATTATCTGGATAATTCAGCTTCCATATCAAATTTAACTAAACTGCTTACATATGTTAACAGAAATGATTAAGAAAAAAGAAAGAAGAAACACTGATTATTAGCTTCAACTCTTTGTGAATATAAAGTAAGAACTCATTTTAGGGCGCCTGGGTGGCTCAGTTGGTTAAGCGACTGCCTTCGGCTCAGGTCATGATCCTGGAGTCCCTGGATCAAGTCCCGCATCGGGCTCCCTGCTCGGCAGGGAGTCTGCTTCTCCCTCTGACCCTCCCCCCTCTCATGTACTCGCTCTCTCTCATTCTCTCTCTCTCAAATAAATAAATAAAATCTTAAAAAAAAAAAAAAAAAAGTAAGAACTCATTTTAATTCAATTTCCATAATTTAATGTGATAAATTTATATAATATTCTATATAAATTTATAAATTCATATGATATTCATATTTTGAAATGAAAATGATGAATTTTCCTCTGCAAAGTTTTTAATCTGCTAATGATAAATCATGTAATAGGACAAAAATATATGAATGTGATACACACAATTATTTTGCTTTAGGAATAAAAAATGATCATGATATTTATTTATATTATCAAAATAAACATATTGTTATTTACAGAACTAGTTCTTAAACATATGTTTTATAGGGAAAAAATTCTCCGTTATTTTCACTTAGAATAAAATTGAATTTTGATGTCATGATCAGAATTATTAGTCTTAGTACCCAACTACAGTTATGCAGGCAAAACATGGAGAATACGTATAGATTCTATTAGTCATTTTCTTTTAGAATGTTATTTCAGAATGTAGAAGAGTAGTTGATCAACCTATTTAACTAGGTTTTATTAAAACCTCATAAAAATTCTCTGTTTTTCTGACTCCCAAAGACCTGAACTGAAGTAATATCCTCCCAAATGATCCCTACACCTCTAGTTTCCTTTTTCCTGAACCCATTCCCAGTCCATCCTTCACACTTCTGCTGGAGGTCATCCTAGAACCCTTCCAACCAGGTAAATCTTGTTACTAAAATCCTCAGTTGCCATTCCGTTGCTTAGATAAAATACTAATGGCTAATATGTTTATTTTCAGCTTTTTGTAAGTTGCATCTAACTTTATTACTATTGACTGAGTTTGTATGTCCCTTCAAAATTCATATATTGAAGCCTAATCCCCACTGTGATGATATGTGGAGGGGAGACCTTTGGGAAGTAATTAGATTTAGGTGAGGTCATGGGGTGGAGCCACCTTTAGTGGTACTGGTGCCCTTATAAGGGGATGAAGAGCCCAGAGCTCTTTCTTTTTTTTTCTCCGCTATGTGACATAGTGGGAAGATGGTCAGCTATGAAGAAGGAAGTGGGTTCTCACCAGACACTGAATATGTTGACACCTTGATCCTGGACTTCTCAGCCTCCCAAACTGGGATAAATAAATGTTTGTTGTTAAACCCACCCAGTCTATAGTATTTTTTTTTTTTTTTATTGCAGCCCAAACTGATGAAGACCTACTATTGTTTAACCCACCCAGTCTATAGTATTTTTTTTTTTTTTGCAGCCCAAACTGATGAAGACCTACATTTTCTAGATTTTCTCCTGTCACTCATCTGTCAGAACTCTCTCCCTGCCATACCAGGAACTTGCTGTAGAATGAGCCCTTCATGCACTGACATTTGGAACATCCATCAGCCTTCTACCACACCCTACCTCTGCCTTTCAGAATGCTATTTATCATTTATCAAAGTCCAAGTATTCTGTGTCCAACTAGTCTGTGAAACCTTTCTTCTTTGTATTCTTAGTCTACGCCTTTCAAAATATTTTTCATAGTTAAGTATACCTATGTAATACTTTGAAACAATTGTCAACAGATGCTAAATCGGGGCTCCTGGGTGGCCCAGTTGGTTAAGCATCTGCCTTCAGCTTGGGTCGTGATCCCAGAGTCATGGGATCAAGTCCCGCATTGGGATCCCTGCTCCATGGGGAGCCTGCTTCTCTCTCTGCCTGCCACTCCCCCTGCTTGTGCTCTCTCTGACAAATAAATAAATAAAATCTTAAAAAAAAGAGAGAGAGAGCGAGAGAGAGATGCTAAATAATTGAGGGCTGTTATCCATTTTTTGTGGTTATCCCTAAAGGTCACCTCAGTCCTTAAACCAATCATTCCCCTCATTTGCTTCATCATACTTGTGTTTTATACTTGTATTTATATTTCTTTCTTTCCAGACACTAAACATGTTGAGGGTAGAAAGGTCAGCATAATATTCCCACTATGTTTATCCCACCACTCATCATTTACCTAATGCATCTATAAATAGAGGATGATAGGACTGAAAATGTAGATTTGTCACCTATGACTTTCACAAGCATTTCCACCACACTTCAGGATCCAGCCTGTGGCACATGCTACTTCTTTGGAATATCTACTCTTATTTCTTGGTTTTTATTTTTTGGTTTCTCACCCAGTATCCTGTTAAAATGTATATTACATTATAATACTTCTCTTCAATGAACTTGCCAATGGCTTCACATATCTCTCAAAGTAAAAGCAAAATCTGAAAAGCTAAAGTTCTTATATAATTCTTATATAATCCTGCCTTTCTTTACGTCTCTGACCTCCTGACCCATACATAGCTCTCCCTTTCTTCACACCACTCCATAGCTCCCATAGTCATGTTGCTGCCCCTGAATATGAAGTGGACATATTTACCTAAGGGCCTTAGGTAATATAGGTCTGGAATGCTTCTTCCTCAGTTGTTACATGGGAAATTGCCCCACCTCCTGAGTATTTATTTCATAGCAAGGTCTTCCCTGACTATGTAATTCAAAACTGAATCCCTCTCCTACTGTTTTTCAACTCATTTTCTGCTATGTATTTCTTCATAGCATTATTAACATATAAGATTCTAAATATTTTACTTGTTTACTTTCTACTAGAATTTAAACACCAAAAGGGTAGGGTTTTGTTTGTCTGTTTTTTATTTAGTATTCACTGCTATATATTCAGCTCCTACAACAGTACCTGCTCCTATAAGTAGCTATTTTAAAAATGTCTTTGGTGAAAAAAATGAATATTTCTAATTTTAACATTATTGCAGGATTAATTGATAGATTACGTTAATTTACTTGCTGAAAATATATGATAAAGTAAATGTCAAAAAAAAAAAAAAAAGCCAAAATGTTTTAGGTGTCAAGAGACAAAAGCCCAGTGTCATTAAGGAGACTGGAATAGCTCATTTAACTGAATAGGCTAATTTTGTTGCAAATACCTGATTTTCATGCAAAGGCTACTCATATTTATAATCTTAATCTTATTGTATAAGTATAGAAGTTCCTTGTAAAAGATAGCCTCTAGAATGTACAAAATGGCACCCTGCCTGAAATGAAAAAAATAGTAAGTTAATTAAAATAAAAATAAAAGGAAAAACAATTAGAATAAAACATAAAGTTAATAGAGCTATCAATGGTTTCTTTATTTTTTTAAGATTTTATTTATCTATTTTAGAGAGACAGAGCTTGAGAGAGATCACAAGCAGGGGGGAGGGGTAGAGGGACAAGCAGACTCCCCACTGAGCAGGGAGCCTGATGCCGGACTTGATCCCAGGACCCTGGGACCATCACCTGAGCTGAAGGTAGATGCTTAGCCGACTGAACCACCCAGGTGCCCCAATGGTTTCTTTATTAATGAAAGAAAAGTTTTCAAGCCTTTCTTATGATGGCTTGGTACTTGGAACTAGGAATGCAAATGATGCATAGCATCTAGGTTCTATTGCCTGCCTTTCAGAGGCATTTTCTAGTGGGAGAAACAGACTTAAAACAATAGCAGTTAAATAAGAGTTTTAGGAGAGATTGGTCTAACTATGTCTTAGAAGTCAGTCAAATTTCTTAGAAGCGGTAATCTGAACTGAGTTTTGAATAATGTGTAGGAGTTGGAAGGGAAGACGAAAAGAAGGGGGAATATTTTAGGAAAAAAGAATTTGAATTATTACAGAAGACAAAACAGTAAGTCAGGGAATTGAAGTAGTTTGGCCTCACCACAGTCTTGGATGTGGGCTAGGGACTAGGGTAAAAAGACAGATCATAAGGTAAGATCATAATTCAACAAATAATAAGCAAGTTTTTAGTACGTATGTCTTACTAGACATATTGTAGTGGAGGAAAAGGTTTTTCTCAACTTTCTTAGGGTTCGCTCCTGGGTCTAACAATTAACTTGATAAAGACAAATTAACAGGAGAAAATCATACGGATATAAACATATTTTTTTTTTTTTTTTAGATTTTTTATTTATTTATTTGACAGAGAGAGACACAGTGAGAGAGGGAACACAAGCAGGGGGAGTGGGAGAGGGAGAAGCAGGCTTCCCACCAAGCAGGGAGCCCAATGTGGGGCTCGATCCCAGGACCCTGGGATCATGACCTGAGCCGAAGGCAGACGCTTAACGTCTGAGCCACCCAGGTGCCCCGGATATAAACATATTTTAACATGTACATGGGAGCCTTCAAAAGAAAATGAAGACCCAAAGAAGTGACCAGAACAGAAAGCTTTTATACCTTTTGCATGAAGAATCAATTCATTTGTTGAGGAATTAAAAAGACAGAAGAATTTAGGCTTGGGTAATAACTGGTGAAGAAGAAACTAGGAAGATTATGGTTAGTTTAACAAGGTTTGTTTACAGATTTCTCAGCCCCAAATTACCCATCTGTAATGAGTAGAATATTGTCCTTCCTCCTGGTAAACGGAAGGTGCCTTTCACTTGGGAGTTTTAAGATCTATTTCAGGGAAGACAGGTGAGGGGGCTGTTACATATAACAAAAATTCAACTGAGAAAATTTGAAGATCTAGTCGCCTTTATTCAATAATTCATGAATTGGGCAGCATCTCATCTAGTGATTGAAGGAGCTCCAAAGGGCTAGAGAACGGGAAAGGTGTTGGAAGGCCAGACAAGGAAGTCATAAAGAAACAAAAAAGGATTATTTTGGGCAAGGTCATCTCCCCCGGGGAAAAAAAGTGTCTTATTTGGTGGATTACTTTACCAGCACTAGACCAGGAAATTCCAGACTGAATGGTTAGGATTACATTCCTGAGGAAGGCTGAAACAGCAATAGGTTAGGTATTACACCCTGATTTGGTGATGAGGGATTAGCACACATGACTCCATTTGGGGTTTGTGGGTTTTTTTTTTTTTTTTTTTTTTGGCTTTTCTTAAGAGAGCAAAGGTCTGTTAAACCTTTCTGCTTCTGCTATTTTCTCAAATTCCTTCAGCTTAAGATATTCAGTATGCCAAGATGCCATATTTTGGAGTGGTATGTCCTGAGCCCCATCAGTATCACTCATCTGATTTTTTTTTTTTTTCTTTTTCATCTTATATTTATTAAGCTCTAAATCTGGTTTGGTCTTGGGTCACATCCTATAAATTACCTTACACATAGAAAACAGTTTTTATGCATAGAAAATCTCTGGAAGATTTCATGAGAAAATGATAACTGGTTATCTCTAGGAAGGAGCACTACAAGCTAAAAAAAAGCCATAATCTATGTTTTGAGAACATGTGTTCTATGATGATTAAAGTATGTGAAAGAGAGTATTTCTCATGCTAATAAGTATTTCTCATGCTAATAAGTGAGTCACCACCTTTATCAGGTTGCCAATCTGGAATCATCTGAGCCAGAGTCAGAAGTTTTAGGACTGACAGAGAAACCAGTCACCTGGGCAAGAAAGATTAAGTGAGCAGCCCACAACCTAAGGAAATTAGTGGAAGCAGAGCCTGGAGTATGATCTGGGTTTTTTTGGTGTTTTTTTTTTTTTTTAGTCCATTCCTATGACACATCAGTGCCAAGCCAGTAAGTGTGCTTATCTTTATCCTACTCTTGGACTGTACGGCAAAAACAGTCTGGGATATGGAAAGAGTGGGGTAGAATCACCAAGCAAACATTTAAAATTTGGCTTCAAATAAATGTAATGCTTGCAAGTCCACATACTTTTGTGAGAGAAAAATAATATAAAAAATATAGAATATTGTTATTGGTTATAAATAACCATAATTTTGTCTCAAAATATCTGAGACTCATAAAATTTGCAGTTTTACTTCATTGGTTTTAATCTCCATCATGTTTGTAATACCAGTTCAGGAAGGAATATACATTACTACAAATATATTAACAGAATGAAGCATAGCTGTGGGATATCCCCTTATTTAGGAATAAAACATTTTCTTGGCATTAATGTGCCTGTCTTCTTGAAATGTGTGTGCATATGCACACACACACATACACAATTTAGTTAATTTTGAGTATCCCTGTGACAATAATTTTAGTGCCTTTTTTCTTATTTAATTTTTCTTTAATGTTTCATAATAGCTCTATAGAACCACCTGTTAAATAACCACTTTTTAAGATTTCAGGGACTAGATAGTACTGCTTTAAAATAGCTTGTATTCTCTAAACTTACACTAGATGCATTTATATTACTGTATTTCTTTTTTTTTTCTTTTTTTTTTTAAATATTTTATTTATTTATTTGACAGAGAGAGAGAGATAGCGAGAGCAGGAACACAAGCAGGGGGAGTGGGAGAGGGAGAAGCAGGCCTCGTGCAGAGCAGAGAGCCCGATGCGGGGCTCGATCCCAGGACGCTGGGATCATGCCCTGAGCCGAAGGCAGACGCTTAACGACTGAGCCACCCAGGCGCCCCAATATTACTGTATTTCTGCAACTGAGTATGATAAAAGTGACTGTTACCAATTTGTATTATATGTATCTGAGAAAAGAGATATGGCAACATAAATATCCTGGATGCTTCCACTGGGGAAAATCTAATAGCTTCTTGCATATAAAATTAGTATGAATTAACATTAAAAACATAAAATAATTTTGTCTGCCATGAATTTAAGTGTAAAACATTTGCATTTTAAATATCATATTTGCTAACATCCTAGGTTCTATCCCCAGAAGTGAGGTAGCAGTGTTGGTATTCCTCGGTAGTAAGAAATTTTTCTGAAGCAAAACTTTAAAAAAGTAATAATCATAAATAAAAAATAAATAGAGAGAGAGAGAAAAGAAAACAAAAAAACAAAAAAACAAAAAGCAACCAAACCCAAAACCTTGAACTGCAAACCTTATATAGAATTAAATGCTGAATAGTTAAGACTTGAGCAGCCATTCAAACTTTAAGGAGCTGGAAGTGTTCTCAAGGGGACCAAACTAATCAATTGTTATTTAAAGGAATCTTTATTCAATATTGTGTTAGCCAAACATTTTGTGAGAGTTCTTGTTTTAGGACAAGTCACTCTCATTTTTGTCCATTTTTTATTCAAAAAGTTTTTAGTGGATCTTTATTTGAGAAACAGCCATGGTTTCTTTTCTTTCCTTTCTTTCCTTTCCTCTTCCTTCCTTCCTTCCTCTTTCTTTCTCTCTTTTTTTTTTTTTTTTTTTTTTAATATTTTATTTATTCATTTGAGAGAGAATGAGATAGAGAGAGAGCATGAGAGGGGGGAGGGTCAGAGGGAGAAGCAGACTCCCTGCCAAGCAGGGAGCCCGATGCGGGACTCGATCCCGGGACTCCAGGATCATGACCTGAGCTGAAGGCAGTCGCTTAACCAACTGAGCCACCCAGGCGCCCACTTTCTCTCTTTCTTTTTTTAACTAAGTTTTTAATTGCTCTGAAAGCAGTAAATCTCTGGTTCACTATTCTCTTTGAAAGAGATATTTTTCCCTTGCCACCAATTTCTTCTTTTCTGTTTCTGAAAAGACCAGTGTTGTGCTTCTGCTTAAATGTGAGTTTGAAAAAAATTACAAATTTAATGTTATATGTCTGTCTTTTTTAGGAATAACACTAATTAACATTATAGGGAAAATTTTTGTCCACAGATTTAGTGATTTACATAGTACCAGTACCAATTCCTAAAGAATTCTAGGGTCAATAGGTGTGAACAAGTTTAAGCCTATTTATGAATGTTGTCAATTTGCTTTTTCAAAAGGCAGTACCGATTTATATTTCTGTTACACACTTGGTTTATCAATCCACTTCTCAACACCGATGTACTCTTTTGTTGAGATCTTTCCAAATCTGATAGGTTAAAAATATAAAATGCAGCTTAATATTATTTGATTTGGCTTTCCCTGATTAATAATCAGAATTTTCATTTTTCAAATAAAGTTGATTTTCATTATTTTTGTAGTTATATTCTATAAAGTTGCAGCGAACACTGAATTAGTCAATATTAAACCATTGCCCCTAGGGGAAATACAAGGTTATGTTCTTGAGAGCCTTTGGTTACAACATTTTTATCAACCAATCAATACATAACCTTATTTTGTATTTCTGTTTAAAGAGACCTTATTAAATATAAATTGTTGATTCATTAACATTGAACTCATGGCCAGCAGCACTATAACTCATGCCTGAACAAAACTTACTTAATACACACACACACACACACACACACACACACACACGTTTGTGTGTATATATATATATATATATATATATATATATATATAATTTTTTTCCCATAAGGCACATCACAGCATTCTTGAGCTTAGAAATACTAGACAACACTTAAGCATTATAGTTAGAGGCCATTTTAAAAATAAAAATCACCAACAAAAAAAGAAAATGAGAAAAAAAATGTGGTATTAAAAAGACCATGAAAAAGTAATTTGTATACTGTATGAAATGGAAGGAACAAAGTAGAGCATTGCCTCTTTTAAGAGAGGGGAAGGTGTGTTTCAGGTTTTGCTGCTTTGATCATGTCCAAAAATGACTATAAAAAACACTGAGAGGATTGATTTTGTGTTATGAATACATTTTAGCGAATAGGCAAACCACAAATATGGAATCTGCAAAAAAGAGGACTGACTGTACTTACTTTTTGCATCTCCTTTCCCTTGTTTTTTTCTATTGGGGTTTTAGAATTACTCTTATTGGGGTGCCTGGCTGGCTCAGTCTGTAGAGCATGCGACTCTTGATCTCAGGTTTGTGAGTTTGAGCCATACATTGGGGGTAGAGATTACACAAAAAAATTTAAAAATAAAGTCTAAAAAAAATTTATTCTTATTAATTTATACAAGCTTAGTAACTTTATGTTAATTCTATCATTTTTGTTGAATGCTTATTTGCTTTTTAACTTTTTCATATTTAAAAAAAAATTTACATGTTGGGGCGCCTGGGTGGCTCAGTCTTTAAGCATCTGCGTTAGGCTCAGGTCATGATCCCAGCGTCATGGGATCGAGCCCCGCATCCGGCTCCCTGCTCTGTGGGAAGCCTGCTTCTCCCTCTCCCACTCCCCCTGTTTGTGTTCCCTCTCTCGCTGTGTCTCTCTCTGTCAAATAAATAAATAAAATCTTTAAAAAATAATAAATAAATAAATAAATAAATAAATAAATAAAAATTTTACATGTTAAATATATTGCTTTGATTTTCGTTTTATTATATTGTGGTCAGACAGTGCAATCTCTTCAGTATGAGGGTTTTTGTTGTTGTTGTTGTTTTTGCTGTCGTATTTGTTACCTAGTGGTCACTAGGATGGATTCATTTTATTTCACTGGATGACTATCTATCCCTTCTCCCTAACTATTCTATTATGTTGAATGAAGATGCTTATCTTTGACCTAACAGACTATTTGTTGTTGTTATGAAAAATCCCTAAATGTGGCTATATATTTAATGGGTTGGTCCACTTGGAACCCCAGAGTAGGTATGAAAATTATTTTAAGCTGGAAGCATTTAAGATACAATAGATGAAGAAAAAGCCTTCTCAGAATTACACTTACCTGAGTAAATGCAGAAACTTCTGGGAAATGAGGCTGCCATAAATCCTCTTTTTGGGGTAGCTTCACTCCCAGGAAGGAGACCAAGAGTAAAACTATCATAAATTCCCTCCCAGAAAAGACAATTTGCACCTTTATATACAAACATTATCTTAGATTTTCTTATCCATTTGTTCTGCAAAAAAAAAAAAAAAGAATTTGTCTTTCCTAAAACCTGTCTGTTCTTAACCATAAAAGCCTTTTTTCCTCTCTCTTTCCCCTATTAAATTAGGTATATAAGCCTCTAACTTTAGCCATTTAATGGGCCACTTCTGTGTGCTTCCGTATGTATATGAATAAAGTTTTACTTTGTCCTGTTAATCTATCTTTTGTCAATTTAATTTACAGGTCCCCAGGAAGAAACCTAAAAGGGTAAATGAAAAAAAAATATTTTTCTCCCCAATTAGTTTTATGAGAATTTTTTTGCATATTATTTGTGGCTTAATAAAATATTACTTTTGGAATATTCCATGGTGATTTAAAATAAATTAGAAATATTTAAAAAATAATTTATATCCTGTGGTTTTATATACAGACACACCCAGACTGAATCCTCATGTCCTTACACTCTTGTTTATGTGGTATTTGTGTTCTGTTAAGGACAGAGATTTTTATAATTTCACCCTGTGTATCTACTATTTTATTGTTTTATGCTTTTGCTGTTTCACATGCATTTGTCATTTTGCTCAGAAAGTTTCAAGAATGTTATATTCTAATGTAGGTAGGTCATCCCCCGCCCCCCCCCCTTTCTTCATGTCCTCTCTGGAGCAGTTCTTTGCATATCACTGTCGCAGCTGCTCTTTCAATTGGGGCTTCTATGGGCTATTAAGATGTCCACCCAAGTACCTTTAATCACCCTACTGGATTAGACTTGAGCAATATGCAGTCAGCTGTTGATGGAAAGCCCTCAGGCACTACCAAAGGTGAAAGGGTTTATTTGCATTTTTAATGTGACTCCAAGTGCTCCCTTTCCAGACAACAGAAGGATAGGCTTTGGTTAGTTTTCTTAGCTCCTTGTTTGATTACCTGTGAGGGTTTCTCTAGATAGTCTGTTTTTTCTTCCCTTTTTGATGCTCCAGCTCCCACTCAGTTCTGATCTTTTATCTGATCTTCCTGGCCTTTTGTGCAAAGTTGTAATTCCTTTCTCTGCCCTGCTCCCAGCTGACTCTCATCTCTTCTCCCAGAGGCAGGGTTGCAGGGTCTTCATTCTTTCCTTATAATGTTTTAATGCTTTGTTATGGCATGTTTGAATCTTCCTTTTGAGTTCTCTCCAGGAATTTTTAATTAATTCCCATTTGGAAGTCAAATAACTAAAGATGAGCCTTTTCTTACTTTTTGCGTTTCTGCTATAATAATCTGATTTTTCCTCGATTCCTTAGAGGTTCTTTGAAAGACTGCACGAGGGTATAGAAATGCAGAAAAGAAGAAAAAGCATAAAGCTTAATACCACATGGTTTTATCTGTCTACATTCATTCTTTTAAAGGAATCTACTTCATTCTTTTGAATTTGTTTTTGATATTTAATTCTTCTTTGCCCAAAAGTAACACAACTATAGCTATTTTCTTTATTTTGTAAACGTGTGTGTGTATAAATTATATATATATATAATTTTTAAACCTCATGTGTCTTTATATTTTGAGTTTATCTCTTATAAAAATATAAAATTATCTGTGAGATTTTGCTTTTCTTTAGAGACTTTTTAAAATGTTTTCGCTTTTATCATTATTTATGCTTTTAGGTTTTTTGTTTGCTTACTAACACTTTTTTGTGTTTTATCTGTTATTATATATATATATATATATTATTTTTTCAGTGTTTATAAAAGCTTTCAGTGTTTATAAATGTATTGTTCATTTTTCATTTGATAGTTTAGTTTTTTTAATTATTAAAATTTGAATTTCTAATTATTAAAATAAAACATACAAAATGAAGTATTGTTTAGATATGAGATTTATTACTATTGTTTTTATTTCTCTCTCTCATTAACATTCTTCTAGAGTTTTTTATTTAGCTTTTCCATTCTAGAGCTCTTATTTTTGATTCATCTCTTGTTTAAGTGCTATATCTATTCAAGGACTATTTTCTTTCAATAGGTGCAAATGGTGGCATGCTTTTGGAATCTTTTTGTGTTTGGTAATTACTTCTGATACCTTCATACAAGAAGGACATCTTGTCAGTTTATAAAATTCTTGGGTCACAAGATATCTATCTTCAAACTTGGTAGTATTCTAATACTTAGTCATGGAAAAAGTCTGAGAATGAACCAAGCTTTATCACTTATATTATAACCTCTTCTTATCTGGATAATTCAAATATCTTTGCTATTAAATTTCTATCTTGTACTACAATTTGAACTTATTTAATGACTTTTTGTAGTTATTGGAGGTTCTTCCCCCCCCCCCCCCGTCCCATCATATCTACAGTGCTGATATAAGTTCTAAAGGAGGTACATTTAGGAACATGGCTTTCATGGGAGAAAAGTAAATTGCAATTCCTTTTTCAGTGTTTACTTAAATATCAATGCTTGCTTGCTGAGGGATAGTCAGAAAATCCAGTACTCCCAGATAATATTTTAATTGATTATTTTTGTGTTTAAGTTAAATAAAAATGGATGTCACTTTTCAAGCTGATATAATGAGTACTTGGTAGCGCTATACTTTTCTTCCAACTGTGTATTGAAAATGTGTCATTTACCATGTCTAAAAAGCAACCTTCACTCAGTTATGCATATGTAAGGAAAATAATAATGTTTTATGATTCTAGTGATAAGAATTTATTTAATAGAATTGGGATCATATCATAAACAATTACAAGCACAAGAAAAGATCATACAATATTTACTGATATCTTCTTTTGATAAATAATTTTAATAAAATCATGTAAAATCATGTAAAATGGATCTCTTTATATAAAAAGTCATGCAACTCTAATGCACTCTAATCAAATGAAACTTCAACATAATATCTTTGAAAATTGTAATTTTTAAATTAATTTTTAAAGATGGATAGTAACATTTTCTATGATAGAAATAACATAAAGCTTAAAATCACTGTAGAAATATAACTACAGACTTATTTTTATCTCCATAATTTAAAGCACCACATGAACAACTGTCAGTGGTATATTATTATCTACTAAGTCTTCAAAGGTATGAATAGAAACCTTTGCTATTTTGCCTATCCTTTAATTTTTGTTATGAATACCATAAGGATGAATATAAGGAATATAATTTTCTCAAAAGTCCTAGCAAAATTCTTGAACACAATTTTAGAAAATAAAAGAATTAGTACAAGCATCGATTGGCTCAACAGATAATATTATAATTTTAAAGAAAACAGTGGTCTTACCTAGCAAATATCAAACTTCACAAAATAATTCTAATTTTTAAAAGTGATAAAATTATTTTTACAAATATTCTTCCTTTTGAGGTAAATGTATTATACCTTTTTTTAATTTTGTATTTTAATGTTTATATGATAAAAAGTTTAAAAAATACTACTTAAAAATATCTAATCTTAAGAACCTTGGTATTTTCTTAGCTCAATGGATTGTTTAGGCACCCTGGAAGCTAAAATCTAAAGTGGAGCGTTCTCTATTATTGCTTTTCTTCTATTGACTAACATGTTTAAAATATGAGAAGAAATCTCAAAGAAAGAAATATTTAACTTTCAGAAAGTTTGGTTAAAAAATAATAAGTCCTTGAAATTTTGTCAGATTTACAAATATGAGAATGAACCATATTTTTAAGTAAAGCAAGATGAAGTATTAAATCATGAGCTTTATTTAAAAAAAAAATAAAGTAGTGAAATACCAACTTAGAAACCAACTTACTGTTCAAGCAACTTTCAATTTTGGACAGGAAGGGGGAAGTTGTAAATCTTTGGCTCCCTGTGGTTTCCCATCTCTTCCCAACTTTTTACTTCTGCTGCCCTCAGGGTCACCAGCTTTATTTCACAGGGATGAGTCTGGTCCCTCTGGAGATTTTCTTGCTAGCTCTTATATTTCTGAATACCTATACACAGACAACTGCTGCCATGTGACCAAAAAAATGTAATTTGAAAACCACTTTAATTCCAGGGCAAGTTTTATAAAAGTGCAGAAGTTTAAAATGTGTATATATTCCTAGAAAAGCCATGCCATCACTTCATTTGTGATCTAATAGCATCCCCTAAATGATCATTTTAGAGAATGCTGGGGGGTGGGCAGCGACTTTTCCTGAGTGTTCATTTCAATAAATTCAATAAAAGTCCATTAACTGTCAAAACCTGGGCAAAATATTTTGCATTTTCTTCCTTTTCTTTTTCAGCAGTACTGACAAAGCTCAAGTTAAAATTTTTTTTTCTTATGCAGTTACATAACTAGGGATTCATGGACCAAGATTTATTTATTTATTTATTTATTTATTTTTAAAGATTTTATTTATTTATTTAAGAAAGAGAGAATGAGAGACAGAGAGCACGGGAGGGAAGAGGGTCAGAGGGAGAAGCAGACTCCCCGCTGAGCAGGGACCCCAATGTAGGGCTCGATCCTGGGACTCCAAGATCATGACCTGAGCTGAAGGCAGTCACCTAACCAACTGAGCCACCCAGGCACCCTATGGACCAAGATTTAAAGTGTTGTATTACTTTGAGATATTACCTGGAAAATGATTTCATTAAAAGCCAGGCAACAGCTGAAAAACAACAATACAAGTAAATACGGCCCCCAAATTTAAAAGCAGTTGTATTTTTAGGAAAAAGTTTATAAATTTAAAAAACAAAAGTATATGTAAGTGTTCTATGTCTTCTCCAAAACTTCAAAAACCTATATATCTAAATTGATTGAACTCAAACATTGTCTGGATATATGAAATGCAGATAGTCTGAAGAGGTCTGTCGATTTCTGCCCACATTATGACAAGCCACAGGGATATGAATTACCTACAAAAACTGGTGATTAGGGGAGCCTGGGTGGCTCAGTTGATAAGCATCTGCCTTCGGCTCTGGTCATGATCCCAGGGTCCTGGGATCAAGCCCCACATTGGGCTCCCTGCTCTGTGGGAAGCCTGTTTCTCCCTTTCCCACTCCCCCTGCTTGTGTTCCCTCTCTCGCTGTGTCTCTCTCTGTCAAATAAATAAATAAAATCTTAAAAAACAAAACAAAACAACAACAAAAAAAACTGATGATTATTTTCATCTCAGCTGTGTGAGTGATTCAAATACTATTAACATTCTGCTATGATTATTAATAATAATATATTATTTACTGAATATTATTATAATCTACTATACTGTAAATTACTATAATTATAATTACCGTAATATAATAATATGTAATAATATGATATTATATATAATATTTGTATATATTTATTTATATATAAATAAATTATTATAATAATATTTTATATAGGGTGCCTGGGTGGCTCAGTTGGTTAAGCAACTGCCTTCGGCTCAGGTCATGATCCTGGAGTCCTGGGATCGAGCCCCACATCGGGCTCCCTGCTCAGCGGGGAGTCTGCTTCTCCCTCTGACCCTCCTCCCTCTCATGCTCTCTCTATCTCATTCTCTCTCTCAAATAAATAAATAAAATCTTTAAAAAATAATAATAATAATATTTTATATATATGTATTCATCATAATGTCCTTGTAAAGTAGTGCTATTACTATATGTCCACCTTACAGATGAGGATACTAAGGTTTAGAGAGATTCAAATCATGGTTTTGTTTTATAAATTGATCTCTTAATAATGCATTTTAGTGCTAATAGAGAGGTCAGAAACTCAAAATCCTACTAAGAGCCAGCAAATGTGGTTAGTAAATAAAGTCAATTAGCTGTAGCATAATCTAAAAAGGAAGAAATGTGTCGAAGCTGGGTAGTATCATTCAAAGCAGGGAAGCAGGACCTCAGTTCCAGTTAATTGTTGCTTTGGAGATAATTCAGATCCTTGGTTTCAAGAAATTTTACATGTGAAACGTAAGTTTGGATTTTTAAACTATTGCTCAATTTTTAAATTTCCACAACCAATTAAAATTAACTACAGACCAAATAAAACCTTATCGGCATGCTGGATCCAGCAGATAGAAGGCAGCATAATAAATGAGATTATACCATTCATTTCATTTTAAATGATTTAACTGAAATCAAGTCATTTTTAAAACTTGGCATTTTAGAAACAAAGGGGCAGAGCTTGATGACCCTTTTTCTTTTCATTTTTTTAATTGAAGTGTGATTGACATACGATATCTTATTAGTTTCAGACATGTGTCATAGTGATTCAGTATTTTATGCATTATGAAATGAAATGATCCTCATAATATGTCTAGTTACCGTTTGTCACCAAAGTTATTACGATATGAGTAACTATATTCTCTATGCTGTACTTTACATTCCCCTGACTTATTTTATGACTGGAAGTGTGTACCTCTTAATCCCCTTCACCTATTTTGCCTGATCCTGCACCCCCTCCCCACTCTGGTAACCAATAGTTTGTTTCTTATATCTATGAGTCTGTTTCTGTTTTACTTTGTTCATTTGTTTTTTTAGATTCCACATGTAAGTGAGATCATACAGTATTTGTCTTTCTCAGTCTGACTTATTTCATTTACTATAATACCCACTAGGTCCATTCATGCTGTCTCAAATGGCAAAATTTCATTATTTTTTATGGATGAGTTCATATCCATTGTATGTGTATGCCACATCTTTTTTTATTCATTCATCTATCGATGGACAACTGGGTCGGTTTCATATCTTGGCGACTTTAAATAATGCTGCAACAAAACACAGGGGTGCATATATCTCTTTGAATTGGTGCTTTTGTTTTCTTTAGATAAATATCCAGAAGTGGAATTTCTGGATTGTATGGTAGTCCTATTTTTATTTTTTTTTGAGGAAACTCATGCCGTTTTCCATATTGGCTGCAACAATTTATATTCCTACCAATAGTGTACTAGGGTTCCCTTTTTTCCAGGTCCTTGCCAACACTTATTTTTTTGTCTTTTTGTTAAGAGTCAATCTGGCAAGTGTGAGTGATATGTCATTGTGGTTTTGATTTGCATTTCCCTGATGATGAGTGCTGTTAAGCATCATTTCATGTGCCTGTTGGCCATCTATGTGTCTTTTTCGGAAAAATGTTTATTCAAGTTCTCCTCATTTGTTTGTTTTCTTTATATTAAATTGTTTGTAAGTTCTTTATATATTTTGGACATTAGCCCCTTACTTGGATATAGGATTTGCAAGTATCTTCTCCCATTCGATGGGTTGACTTTTCATTTTGTTGATTTTTTTTTTTCCACTGTGTGAAACTTTTTAGTTTGATTTAATCCCACTTGTTTATTTTAGCTTTTATTGCTCTTTCCTGAGGAGACTGGTCGAAAAAAAGAACTGCTAAAATTGATGTCCGAGAGTTTACTATCTGTGTTTTCTTCTAGGAATTTCATGTTTCGGGTCTTATATTCAAGTCTTTAAATCATTTTGAATTTATTTTTGAATATGGTATAAGATAGTGTCCAGTTTCATTCTTTTGCATAGCTGTCTAGTTTCCCAACACCATTAATTAAAAAGGCTCTCTTTTCCCCATCATGTATTCTTGCCTCCTTTGTCGTAGATTAATTGGTCATATATGTATGGGCTTATTTATGGGCTCTCTATTGTATCCCGTTGATCTATGTGTCTGTTTTCATGCCAGCACCATATTGTTTTGATGACTGTAGCTTTGTAATATAATATCCTCTTTCTTATATTGACAGTTGCACAAGTCGCCAGTCTTAACAGTGCCTGGTTGACATGCTTGAGAGTTTTTCTAAGAATTTCAAATTCCATTTTGTGAGTATATCTTGGTCTTAGTTGTATCCTCTTATTTGCAATAAGTCCATCACCTCCACCCCCTCCCACCAATTTGGCTTTTGTCAAAGATCATAACAAATTAAGAGGCCATTTACTACAATAACCCCCTTTAAAGAGTGGTTGTCAGCCTAATAGATTCTGAAGATATCAAGAATTAGTGATTAGCTAATTAATTTTTTTCCTCTGTGTGTGTGTGTGTGTGTGTGTGTTTCTCAGTTTTGTCATGAGTAAGGAGTACCAGTAAAGAAACTCACCAGTTAAGAATCTGTTTAGGAGCTAACATTTCTAACATCCCAGGAGGAAAGAGTGCTGTCATTTAAGCTCCAAAATGCATTAAGCATTACAATTCTTAAACTACTGCAAGATACTAAGGAGACAAATATTATGCTGACAATGAAAAACATGAGGAAATTGTTCTCAATGAATTTGACAGCCTCTATGTCAATGCTGAAAGTACTTGGTACCAAATGATTTGCTTATCAAAATACCCCCTTGAAGAAAGATTTTGCTACAACGGAAAAAAAGGAATCAATAGCAATTTTATGCAGTTTAAAAATAGTGTTTACAATTATATATTACTTATTTAGGGCAGTTCTATTGGTAAATATTTTTATTAAAAAAAAAGTTTTTCTTCTAAAGAAAAGCTTCCAATTCAATTATCTTTTTTGACAACTATATTGTCAAGAATTGAATAAACTTACCCCTTTAAAAATGCTGTCTATTGGCAAAGAGAACATAACTGTTAGTAAAGAAGTACACAGTTAAGGAAAAATTTTACCCTCTCTTTGCTGAACTTTCAGAAAGAGTGAGAGAGTATGTCTGTGTGACGGCCCAGCTTCCTAGTGCACACTTATATCCCAATTTAATTAGTCGATCTATGAATGAAGCCAAGATTACATTCTGTTCCTGCCACAAGTGAGACAAACCAACCTGATGAACCACACTGAGTGAACAGCCGAGAAATGACATTGCATAAAACAAGTCTTTTAAATAATCCCTCTCTTATCAACAGCAAACCAATTTTATTTATTACTTTTACTCTAATGATTATTGTAAAGAAAAAGAGGCCTGTGGTTGTTGTTATTATTGTTGTTGTTAGATTGTAGCTCTACTCGGGATGATTTTCAAAGAACTTAGAGTTTCTTTAAAATGTGTGCATAATGTACAGATTTGTGCATAATATAATATAATCTTTTTAAAAAAGATATTTAGAGTTGCATTTTCTGCATGAGATGGATGAGGCAGCCTCTCAAATATCAGCCGTTACTGACATTTACTTCGGCATAGATCATAAAAAGCCAAGGTTAAAAAAATATTCTTAAAATTTGGTTTTAATAAAGGTTGAAATAAATTAAAATGGTAAAAAATAGTGTTGCCTTTAGTTTGCTTTATCATAAGATAAGCATGATAATATTACCCTAAGATTAGCAATAATGGATCAGAATATAGTTAACATTTAAAACTTGTGCTAATTGAGAAGAAAAACACCTTTAGTATAACCACTAGTTCATACAAAAAGTCATGTATTTTTAAATGTTCATCAATGATTTTCAAGTAATCCTTAAGGCAAGCAGTTAGGGGTAGCTGTAACCATTTAAGTGGCTCAAGTATATGGGGCGCCTAGGTGGCTCAGTTGGTTAAGCGTCCAACTGTTGGTTTTGGCTGAGGTTGTGATTTTAGGATTGTGAGGTGGTTGGAAGTCAGGTCCCTCTTCCTATTGGGCTCCATGTTGGGCTCCCAGCTAGGCGTGAAGCCTGCTTTAGTTTCTCGCTCTCCCTCTGCCCCTCCCCACTCACACACACTCTCTTTCTCTCTCTCAAAGATAAATAAAAAGTAAATAAAAAATAAATGGCTCAAGTATACACAATATTAATTTTATATCAACTTGGTAGAACTCATTTATGACCTACCAACTAAAAGCACTCTTGGATAAACTGATGTTCTGTATCATAGTCATACATTCCCTTCCATTTTCCTAGACTATTGAGACCTGAATTGGTTTGCCTTTTTTCACGCTTTTCCAACAAACAGCTACCAGCCACATATAATTCTTTCCATTTGGCAATATTTGCAACGGTTTTTGGCAACAAGGAGAAGCCAAGAATGATAGGATTTCAGAGCTCACCACATGCTATTATGGTAGCAAGAAAGATATGAGGACAATTGTGTTTTTAGTTGAGATAATCCTTTTACTCCCTAGTTTGCTGTGTTCCTCAGTGTGCCGTTGGGGGTTGATTTCCAGGAAACCTTTTAGTATCAAGCTGATGATATGACCTGTACCATATAAACTCAAGAATCTAAATATAAGTTTAAGAAATATACCTTCTCTGTTGCTCTTTGGCTATGTTCATAGTTATATGAGATTTGCAGGTGTAACTAATAATACCTATCGTACTTTCACTCATTCGTAAGACTCTACTACCACTAAGATGGCATGGGGGAAGAATACGGACCTGCTCCAAACTTTGGAATTTAATTTAATCTCTTTGAAATTCCATCTCCTATCCCTTCAAAAAATGGATGAGATTTCTACATACATTCTTTCCTCATAAATTTTATGATGCTGGGTTGCAAAAACACTAAAGAAGTTGCATAGCTTTGTGATTTTTTAAAAAAGATTTTATTTATTACTTCAGAAGGAGAGAGGGAGCATGAGCAGACGAGTGGGGGGAAGAGGCAGAGGGAGAGGGAGTAGCAGTATTCTGCTGAGCAGGGAGCCAGGTCCCAGGATCCCAGGATCATAGGATCATGACCCCAGCCAAAGGCAGCCCCTTAACTGCCTGAGCCACCCAGGCAGGCACCCCTCGTTTTGTGATTTTTAATTCATCCTTGTTTATAGCTATTGTGTATGTCATCTTATATTATTTAGGGAAATGCATTTTAAGTCATGACTAGAGAATCCTTTAGCCCTGTGAAACTTTTTATGTGCTCTATTACATTTACCATGTGAAAGTATCATTTTCCTTATTGCAGAGATGCTAAGGCAAATAATTGCTCTCATACATCATTGCTACTAGGATCCCACTTTGGGGATCACAAACCTTTGGAGAATTTGGGATAAATGAAACAAACTCAGTCTGGTTAAGAGAATAGAAGAGCATTTATTAATGCTCACAGAACAATAATAACTAGCATACTATTGCTTCCTAGCAACTTCTAAAACAGAGATCCTGAAAAACGTTAATATAAAAAAAAAAAAATGTCTCCCTCTATGTTGCCATTTACTTATTCATGGATTTGTGCATTCATATTTCATTCATTCATTCAAATACATAATCAGTTTATTGAACAGTCTCACTCCAGTGGCACATAAATATAAATCAGTTTTATTATTTTCTGATCATTGAATTCAACTGTGCCCTGTCAAATATGGCTTTTCATGCTCTTATTAACTTCTTAAGAAGATCTCATGCTTTTTTTCAGTTACCTTACATTATTAAAAGTCTAGCCGTGTCCAAAACTACAATTTCATATCATATTTAAACCTCTTCTTCCTCTCCCCTTTTCCCCCAGCATGTCTGAGGCATGTGGCAGTAGGGAGTTGAAATAAAGATGGGCATAGTTTATGAGTTCATTTTCTCTCCTCAATGAGCACCTTGTAAAGGAAGTAGTGGTTTTGTTCTGGGATATTTCTTCCTAGCTTCCCCCCCCGTCCCCCCCCCCCCCCCCCCCGTTGTGGGGTAGGGAGTGGGAATGGGTGGGAGGACAAGGAAAGTAGGAATATTATATAAGTAGTTATTTATTAATGGTGTAGCATCTTCCCTGGTTTCATTTTGCACTTCCAAAAGTTCATTTTGCACTTTGCTGTGGTCCTCTAAGTCAGTGAGGGCTCTTTTAGAGAGGAGAAACAACATGCATGGCATCTCTAAAGCTTCTTTCTACCCCTGTTACTTCCAAACCTCTTCACAAAGAGTCATAGCACTAATGAAGACTCTTACATACTCTCAGCAATCCTTCGTAAAGAATTATATATAGAGGGGGTGGTTCACCATATTGTTTTTCCCAGGCAAGCTATCCATGGAAATCTCAGCAAGCCTCTTGTTTTCATGTATAATTCAAACTTCAGGGGACGTGGCTTCAGGTGATATGAGAACATTTGCACCATGCTTTCTCTACTCTGCAAGCAGCAGCTCTATGTGGACCTACAGGTTTCTAGTTCAACAAGCATTCAGTCAAGGAGTAAGAGGTCAGGTATCCTTTTAGGTACTCCTGATGCTACAAGTGATTCTGTTGAGTTACCTCTTTCTCGTATTTGTCTTGGAAGGAGAGGAACACACATCTTTATTCTACCCCATGGGGTAACACAGAGTAACTTCTAACACCAACATGATGATTTCAGTGATTTCTGTTGCTTCCTTCTTATCCTTTTCTAGCCTTTGTATTTAAGATGAGGACGGGGGGAAATGTGTTTGAGGGAAGTAATGTTTGTTTGGAAACCTCTTACAGTGTCTTCCATTAGACGTTTACCCCAAATGTTTCTTGCTTATAGAATTTGCTTTTATGCTGGGAATGGCAGGCACTCCCTGTACCAGCGGATGAAAGATGACTCCAAACTTTGCTGTGAAAGAGAGGAGAAGGCAAGGGGGTCAATGCTCAGAGGTGAAGATCCTTTGCTCTTCTTTGCTTACGCTTTTACTGGTCCTTCAGGATAATCACAAATCCTTATCACTGTTTCTCAAGCACGTGATGTGTGACAAGG
Organism: Phoca vitulina; assembly: GCF_004348235.1. Classification (NCBI taxonomy): domain Eukaryota; kingdom Metazoa; phylum Chordata; class Mammalia; order Carnivora; family Phocidae; genus Phoca; species Phoca vitulina. The sequence continues at coordinate 87,006,946 of NW_022589704.1, forward strand.
GGTCTTCCTGGAACTAGGAGGAGCTGTTTACAGGAAAGATACGATATGCTGTATCAGTGTGTTCTACGAGTTCTGCTAAACATAGCCTACGGGACGATACATACATCTCTAGATCACAGTGTGGCTGTTCTGGCTAAGAAAGCTTCAGGGAAGGCAACTCCCTGTGGCATTCCAACGGCAGAGTGGTCACGCAGGCCTCAGCATTCCAAAGGCCTACGCTCTTCTCCGAAACCTTCCCTCGCCCCCAGGAGCCTCTGTGTTACATTTTAGCTAGGTATTACGGCTGATTTCATGCTCTACATTAACCCCAACACTTTTACCTCAGTTTATAACTGCAGGTTTAAGGAAAAGCTCCATTCATTATCCTGTTACCTGAAATTTTTGAGGACTTACCTGAAATTATTGAACACTTACTCTGGTAATATTTGGTTTTACTTCTTAGTTTCCTTTTGGGAAATTCAGTATTAAGAGATATATAATCCAGGATAAGGGATCATGAGACAGGCTTCTAGAATGCATGCCTCATGCTGGGAAATAAAGGAAAAATAGTGATTATTAGTCAGACAAAGCCATGTAAAAGGGAGTTAGTATATCTTATTGATAAAATAGAATAATACTGTTATACTCCTTCAGTGTTGAAAGTGTGACAATTAATTAGGCAATCTATGCAGTATTCAAATTTCAAAAAAGTGTTAACTACAACTATTGAAAACATCAGAAAATAAAGGTGAGGCTTACTTTCCATCCCACCTGAGTCACTAGTATATTTTTCATTTTCCCATCTTCTTGCATGTAACATGTATGCTCACAGTTCTAGATTTGTTCCTTCTTAAGGAATGTATCTACATACTAAGAAATAATTATTCATAATTCTTCAACGTCTAGTGAATTTTTCCTAGTGTCTTGTACATTTATCTCAAATAATAGCAGTCTTTTAAGACCTGGTATATTTGGAAGAGGTTCCAAGCTCAAAATTTGGAGTTCAGATAGATAAGAATTTTAAAGTTTTGCTTTGTCATTTGCTAGTAATATAATTTCAGGCAAATTAACTAATCTTGAAAAACCTCAACTTATTTGTAAAATGGTGGCTACTAATACTCATTCCCTAGTTTTTGTTGTTGTTCTTTTTCAGAGATTAAATACACACAGATTAAATACTCACGCACTAAACCCGGCATTTGGCCTGTTGAAATACTCACAAGAGAGTGGCTCCTCTTAGGAGTAACAGGATAATATGGTACTTGGTATATAAATGCAACCACTAGTCTTTTGTTTTCTGATTCTATGAACTACTTTATTTAATCACTTCTCAAAGTTTTTTTTCATCTCAATCTCTAGTATTTTTAGAATATGTGAACTTATGATAGAATTCTGCTGGCATTCGATCTGGCCAGTACCAGATTTTTACATTAGGCTCAGCGCTTTCTGCATCCACACATATGGGATAATTTCCATGGGTCTACCTGGTTGTAAAAAGCTCAGTTTTCATTTGTTGTTGAAGTCTTACTAGCAGCAGCTAAGGTAACTTCTGCCTTAGCAGAAGAGCTGTGTGAGTATATATGGGCACATGTGTGTGACATGTATTTGTGATATTTCAGTATGTGCACACATGTATATATGTGTGTATGTGCACTCATGTGCAGCCTTCCTACAGAAAGGCATGAAATCCATCCCCATTGCTTCATAAGATCCAGAAAATAACAGATGTCCAGTCTTCGTGTGCATTTGGAGTTGAACTATTAAAGAAAGCCCTGTCCTCTTCTTGCCGTATCTGCATTAAACAGATTTCTCCAGTGCAATTAAAATGCTATTTATCACTTTTTAACAAAAGATTAAAGAAGATTTCACTAGAAAGAAATTAATGTGCTGGTGTAAATTGCTTGATCTATTTGCGCTTTACCTGCATTTTAAAGAGCTGCTCCTATAAGGAAAACAAGATATATTAAGAGCTTTTTCAGTCAAAGAATAAATTACAAATATTTACTAAGAGTCGATTATGGGTGAGACACTGTGTTAAGTGCTATACTTAGGCAAGTCCTTTGGCACTAAATTTTTTAAAGTGGGTTTTAGAATATTAATATTTTTACAATCATGGTGTATTTGGAGAGATTACTATTTTCAGTGTCCCCTGGACTTATGCTTTTACCTGAAATCAAATGATCCTTAATTTTTTAAATGGCCTTTGAACATTTAGGAACTGAGCAGCTAAATAAGCTCTTAATGAGACATATTTTAATGGCTATTGAAAATATCAATTAGTAGTCTTATTAAATTCATAGGTGAGGAGAATATCATATTAAACATGTTAGATTTTTTGTCTCTTAATTACCATGGGCGCATTGAGGTCTGAGGTCCTCATATTAGCTAAGATGCTATTTCATTAGAGAGTTGGAGTTAATAGCCTGAAGAAAAACAGTTGAGAAGACTGAGCATCAGCTACGGGCGAACAGCAATTCTAAAAGCACTCTAGAATATATTTAATGTTTCTGTTACCATATGTTATTTTTAATAATGCCTGAAATAAAAATAAAATAGTACCACTTGATGCTATACAATAATTATCTAAGTAGAAATTCACATTAGCTGATTTCAAAGAAGCACTTTAGCATTTACAGGGATGAATGCAGAGTATAATTGAATACTCTACAGATATTCAGATAATAACAAATAATTGTTTTCCTTGTTTGAATCCATGTATTTTATTTTCCTGTCATACCAAAACATTTTTGCAAGCAGTTCTAAAGACATAAAATAGTATAAATTAGAAATCTAAGAAGTAAAGACACATTTTAATTTCTGATCTCCCACTACATTTTAACATAGATTTATAATTCTCAAAAGTCTTTCATGTTTATCTCACTTGATCTTCACAAAAATCATATGAAGTGTGAAGCATGTTTTTATTATGACCATTTCAAGGATGAGGAAAGGAAGGCTCAAAGAAGTTGTAATGCCTGCTCAGGGCCATGCAATTAACTCTCACCATTACGCCCAAGGATTTTCACCTTAAAATATTTAGCAGAGGACAGCTATCATTCATTGACAATTTATTATTTAACAAACGTAGTTCTAGGCTCATTTAATTTGTTAATTAGCAATCACAATATCTCTTACAAAAGAGATTTTTATCTTTGTCATTTTATAAATTAAAAAAAAAAGTTTAAGAGAGCCATAATTTGTTCTTAAATGAACCAGTCTATTTATATTGAGGACACATTAAAAATTTCATTGTCAGTATTTCTCAGGAAGAAAATATTTGGCATTTTAGCCTATCATGTAATGGAGAAAAAAAAATTCTCCAATTTTAAAATAATTTTATTATATAAAGCAAATTGTTTTAAATTTTAAGTTAAGTTGTTAGAAGGTGGTCAAGATAAACAAAGCATTACTACATGACATTTCTAAAATGAACTGTATGCCACCTGCCATTTCAGTTAAACTTGTTCTTATTTTTCTTCTTCTTGTTCTCTTTCTTCTCTTCCTCTTTTCTCTTTTTTGAAGCAACATCATTTGACAGATATTTGCTTAACAGAGGCTTTGATGGCTACTTGATTAAGAAAATAAGAAGTGTTAGGGAAACTTCCAAAATTTCAGAATTGCAAATTCTTATTTTCAGTGCAGTTTTTTGCTTGTTTTAAAAATTTCATGAAAGCACACAGTCTTCTAATTATGAATAAATCAATATTAGACAGATTGATTCTGCATGTTCTGTTGAAAGATTATCTTTGAACACAGTTTAGTGGTTAACTCTGTAGTTACATAATGAGCTTAGAAGGTTAAAAAAAATATGTACTATATGAAAACCTGACAGCTTTTAATTTTCCTTACAAATACTGATTGAAAGCCGACTGTATGTCAGCTGCTATGCTAGAAAGTACAGGATTTTAATAAGGTACCAAAGTACCTATCCTCAAAAATTGATTAGTGAGCAATGGCTTGCCCCTCTCAGGAATGTATATTTAAGGAGGCCTTCTGCTGGACTGGTCGCAGTGAAAAGTCAACTTTAATTTCTCAATTCATGTGAACTGTTATTTCCTACACAGTATCCAAAGGCCTCTGGAAGTGCATTTCTTTCTACAGGCCTCATTTCACAAGACAAAGTATACACAAGAATCACTTAACTCAGAATAGACGTCAAAATGGACTTAAGTGTTTGTTTTCAAAAACAAAGTCTAAGTTTTCTACGTTTAAAATGGTACTTGATTATATAGCTAATCTCAGTTTTGAGGACTTTCAATAAGAGAGAGTTTTTGAAAAAAAAAATGTAGCACACCTTGTTTTGTATGGGTATTCTCTCTAGAAACTCTTTGCTGGTTGGAATGCCTTTGTTCTCATAAGAGGTTTAATAACTACCATCCGAACATAATTTGAGCATATTTGATATGGGCAGGTGTACTAGGAAAGAGATGTTTATTCTTCAAGGTTCAGGTCTAAATTAAACCCTCAGCTTTAAATGGCACAGAAAATGCTCAGCAAATAAATTACTAGCAGTTACTAACACCTGAAAATAAATCATGAAGAAATGAGAAGACAGTAATAGAGTGGTTTGAAGAATGTAGCAGGGTAGAATTGGTTCATATCTCTTCTTGACCAAATAGTCCTCCTCCTCAATCTGGGAAGAGTGTCCTCATGAACTTGCAGGCTTTTTGTGAGCGGTGAGGAAAGAGCATGAGATGGAGGAGGGAGCCCACAGGAGGACACCTGCCTGGCCAACAACACCTTCTGAAACAGTAAGATCAAAGGGCAGCTGGATGGTACAGGCCAGTCACACTCATGCTGAGAACAGATGCTCTTGTTGCTACTAGGAAGTCTGTCAAAGACACTTCTTAACTGTATCATAATGCAATTAGGATATAAAGAAGACAGTTTGATTTGGGTTAAGAATTGAAATAAAGCAGAACTATATCTGATCAAGATGAGACAAGAATAAGAAAGGAGTAGAAAGACCCTAGTGAAATTATACCACAGGAAGAATTCCTCAAGGTCTCATTAGGGAAAAAAATAATAATCTTAACAGAACTTAGTCTGTGTTACATATTTTACTTATCATTTTCAAAATATGATATTATCTTCCTTATTTTTTTTCTTTATTTTTTTAAAGATTTTATTTATTTATTTGACAGAGAGAGGGCACAAGCGGGGGAGCAGCAGAGGGAGAGGGAGAAGCGGGCTCTCCACTGAGCAGGGAGCCTGAAGATCCCAGGACCCTGGGATCATGACCTGAGCCGAAGGCAGCCACTTGACCGACTGAGCCACCCATGTGCCCCTCTTATCTTCTTTATAAACTTCATTTCAGTTAGTACCATGGACAAAAGCTTGTTTTTTAGTAGCCAACATTATTTCTCTAGTGAGAAATTATCTGCCCTTATCTTTGGGACTGATCCTAACATATTTCAGCTCTTATAGATTATCTCTCATAATCTGCTCAAAACTTTCCTTCAAAAGACTGCCTCTTTTCCTTATAGCAGTTGCCAGTGATTCTTTACTATAGCTATTTTGCAGTTGTGCATAACGTCATTGAATGTCTAGAAGCCAAGCATATCTTCATCCTTAGAGGATGTCTCTATCTGCCTCTATCCTTTCAAATTTAGAATCCTTGCCTGGGTTCCTAGACAACTGCTGCATATAGGGAGACACTGGCCCTATGATAATGAATATCTATCTCAGCAAAGCCCAGAATGACAGCGAGATGGGTGTGATGCGCAATCTAGCAATTTCACCTGTTCGGGGAGAATACTTGTTAACCAAAAAAGGTCAGTGGAAAGGCTTAATGGTTTTAGTTACTTACTTTGTTGTTATGAACACAGATGAGCAACTCATACATAAGGTCTCATCTCTGGTCCGCCTATGTAGCTTTAATTATGCCATATGACTTCATTTGTGTCCTCCTTCATCTCAAAAATCTGGAAGTCAGATGAGAATGCAGTTGGTCTCTAAGATCTCTTTAAATACTAAAGTTAGGGGTGCCTGGATGGCTCAGTCATTAAGTGTCTGACTTCGGCTCAGGTCATGATCCCAGGGTCCAGGGATCGAGCCCCACATCGGGCTCCCTGCTCCTCGGGAGGCCTGCTTCTCCCTCTCCCACTCCCCCGGCTTGTGTTCCCTCTCTTGCTGTGTCTCTCTCTGTGAAATAAATAAAAATCTAAAAAAAAATAAACACTAAAGTTAGGTGATTTAAGATATTTTGTCCCATAAGTATAATTTTTAGATAGAATATTACAGTTATAAGGCTTGGGTAAGATAATTCTGTTTTAAAATTATGGTAAAGGTTAAAAATAGTTAAATACAGTATTTTTTTATATTTAATACCACTTACTATTTTAGATTTTTTATAGTAAAAATGATGAAATTTAAAATATGTTTATATGATCATATTTAGTACTTATAATTGGACCTATCCCACCAGTACCAGAGCGTGTGTAAATTATTTTGAAACTTTATAATGTATTTTAATGCCCTCTCTTTGTAACCAAACCAACATGAGTTTGCTCCTTGGTGAATCAGAAACTGCACTGAGTTTATTTGTCTCGCAAAGAAAACTTATTTGCAGCAAATAAGGAGATCACAGGGAATGGCTTCCAAGCAGTGACCACCCCCCCCCCCCCCCAAGACAGGGTGAATGGATGGGTTCTTTTTGTTTAGGGTTAAGATGAATATTTAGACAGGGAAACTTTGTCATGGGATATAGAGGCAGGCATAAGGTCACACATGCACCTTAGGGGGAAAAAAAAAAACATGCCTATACATACATTCTATGTTATGTAAATGAAGATGAGGCTCCTCCTTGAGTGGAGATTTTAGTATTCTAAAGAGGTAAAGGGAATTGTAGGCCATTCCAGTGGTCACTTCATGGTCCATCTGCACAGGCACAAGTCAGGATTAGTTCAAAAGGTCTGGAAGGTCTAGGCCCGCAGGAGGGCTTTCCAGGAAAGTTGCCATCTTCTGGAGGGTGGTTTTGGGTTTCCTTTGCCTGGGTCAAGAGGAAAGCCAGACAGAGGAGCTTAGGGGAAGATATAAGACAAGGGATAGGGAGTACAAGCAGGTAGGCAATAAAGGCCAGGTCTTGGGGTCTAGCTGGTGACATCTTCATCCCCCCCCCCCACCGTGGAGGTATTTAAGTTCAATTTTTGCTATCTGTATGATTTGCTCTGAAAAAGACATTGCAATGAAACTTTTCAAATATTAATAATAAATTGATTTTTTTCAGTCACAAATTAATCTATCTTACCTGTACCCTCAACTCTCTTGTCCATCTCTTCATTCATTCTGTTCTCTTGGCAAGATAACAAACTTGGTTAAATTCAACTCTCTACATCTCTACACTTGCACCCAGGCAGTTAATTTTAGACAGAAGCAGCAAATAACGCACAAACAGAAAAACAGCAAACAAAACACAGATAACAATAATGTTCATTGTTTTCATTTTAAACTCCTAAATACTTTGTCTGAGTAGATATTATAGCCCAAAAATTTCATTACATATTTTCTTCCACTACATCATTTCACATGGTCCCTTCTCTTTTGAATCTTCTACTTCCTCCCCAATTTGTATTCTCCTTTGAGTGACTTTTCCTCTTATTTTAGTGAGAAAATATGTGCCACAGAAGAGAACTTCCATATGCAACTACCTCCCATCAACCACCTCCATTATATCTAAATTACTCTGCTTTTCTTCTTGTTACTTTGAGAGCACTGTCCATGCTCCTGTCGAAAAGCCAGTTTCTTTCCTTCTTTACTGGTTCACTGTCTTGGCTCCTTAAAATCATTCCCTCTTTATATTGCATTGTATTCATTCTTTTATCTATCATCCCCAAAGGTTACTAGCATGCCTAATTTTTCCTAATGTGCTACCCCCCCAAAAAAGGATCCTGACTCTAGTTACTCTTTTCTCCTTCACTTCACAGAAAAATTCATTGCAAGAGTTGTCTCTACTCGATACCAATTCCTCTCATCCAGTTCTTTCTTAAACCACTTCAGTCATGATTTCTCCCTTACTTCTTCATGGAAATCATTCTTATCAAGGTCAACAATCAGCTGAATATGACTAAATGAAAAGATCAATTTTCATTTCACATTTTACTTGAACTCTTCATCAACGTTGGTCTCAGTCGATTACTCCTACTCCTCCTTGAAACATTTTCTTTCTTTGACTTCAAGGACCTTACTTGGTCCTGGTTCTGCTTCTGCCTCCGTGGCTGCATCTTCACAACCTCCTGTGTGTTCTTATATTCCTGAATGGCAAGCCTTGCAGTGCCCCAGGCTCATGTTTTATTCACTCTTCTCTACCTATATGCACTCCTTAGGTGAACCCATCTAGTCATTGGCTTTAAATAACATTTGTATGCTAATTACCCCCAAACTGTCTCTTTTACCTGGACCTCTTCATTAAACTTTGGACTTGTATATCCAACTACCTAGACAACATTTTCTCTTGGGTATCTGACAGGCATAAGACATTAATAAATCCAAATTTGAACTCCCCTGCTCAAATATAGTAACTCAATTTGTCATGATGTTTGGGTCAAAATTGTTGATTTCTCTCTTCCTCTCATACCCTGAATCTAATAAAACAACAAATTATGTCAGCTAGAATTTCAAAATATTAAGAATCTAACTTCTTACCACACCACCTATAACTCTGTGGTTGAAGCCATCATTGATCTTCTTGTCTACATCATAAGAAAAACCTCTTCTTCACTAATCTCCTAAACCCCACCCTTACCCTGTTTTTCTCATCACCATAGTCAAAGTGGTCATTTCTATTTATTTATTTTTTTAAAAGATTTTATTTATTTATTTGACAGAGAGAGAGAGAGAGAGCATGCACAAGCAGGAGGAGTAGTAGGCAGAGGGAGAAGCAGGCTTTCTGAGGAGCGGGGAGCCTGATGCAGGGCTTGATTTCAGGACCCTGGGATCATGACCTGAACCGAAGTCAGACACTTAACCTACGGAGCCACCCCGGCGTGCCCCAGAGTGGTCATTTTTAAACATAAGCAGATCACTTATGGTTAGGTGTCACCTCTCTGCTAAGAGCCTTCCAGTAGCTTTCCATTGCATTCAGAGAAAAAGCCAAAGCTCTTCGAGTGGTCTACAATCTCTACATTATCTGGCTCTGATCATTCTCCCTCTCTGTGGTTATCTGAGCTTATTTCATACCCCTCTATTCTACCTTAATTAAGTAGGAGACACAAACAAAATTGAGATTTTTGATTCTTGAGAAAATGATTATTGACTAAACCTCCCTTACCCAGCAGCTCTAGCTTATCTACTATCCCCCAAACAAAATTGTTTGACTTATTTTTTTTTTTCTTTTCCCCTAAAAATTAACATTATCAGAAGCTGGAAATACAATAGAAGGAACTAGGTATGCAATCTTCTACATTTTTTCTTACTTTTCATCTTCAATATTTGCAGTCCAATCTTTGTTCATCAGCACAGGCCACGTTGTTCACATGTCTAACATTTATTATGACAGGATGAATAATTCAGTTGAACTCCATCCCCCCAACCCAAGGTACACATTCAAATTGAATCAACTTTTTAAAAAAGTGACTGGAAGACGGCTTCCAAATATTTTATTTAGTTCTTTAGTAAAGTATTAATTTCATCAGGGTGGATTCAGTTATTTCTCATGGAGGTACACCACTTTGCCTTTATTGAGTTCTAACCTGGAATAAAACAGAAACTGGATTTGAATCTCCTTTTGTGCCAAGATTCATCAAATTTATAAAATCCACATAAAAGAAATATAGAATATTGAAACCTTTAGAGAAAGACTTTTAACGTTTCTACAGTGAAGATTTTTAAAAATCTAGCATTTGTCACAATTTTACCTAGTTGGTGGTAGTAAATAAAGCAGTTTAGAGCAATGAAAAGCTCACGGCCTATAGGTTTTATAATTAATTCAAATTTATATGTTCACAAACTTTTAATGGACTAAATTTCTCAACATAAGAAAGGGTAGAAATTTACTAATTTGTTCAGATTTCTGTCTTTTAGTCAGTAATTTTAGCTTTTTAGCTAAATGCAGCAATTTTCTTGCTTCTGTTTTCACTATTTTTCTATCAACACTAAGCTGATGGATTATTCTTTTTGATAAATAAGGATTGAGAGATTTTCTAAACAAGGAATGGAACATACACAGCAAATGCATGGCGACTAATCCCTGCAGGGCTCATAACCAAAATTTCCAATCAGGTATGTTCTGCTGACCTGGTAGAAGGGCTTGGGGGCCTTCTTTACATAGGGCTCCAGCACTAGGGCATGCTATACCAATTGATTTGATTCGGCACTTAATTTGTATTATTTTCCTGAATTATTCCTTAGGATATCCCAATTACAAGAAATTAATCTTTTTTTACTATCATATTCTCACAGACACTGTAGGGGGTCCCACACATGTCCCTTTACTCTTCTGACTTCAGTGAACAGTGGCCCAGCGTTCAACTGCCGACACCCACACTTCTTGGCCAGAGGGCTTTCTTTCCTAGCTGACTCCTTTGCAGCCAGCCCTGTAATCGGCCCTACATGGCAGAGAATTAACGCCAAGAGCTCTCCTCACCTGTGATGGATGGGAGGCACTAGATACATATCCCTTGCCCTTTGACTGAGATAACACTGAGGTGGGGTTTTACCCCAGTTCCCAAAGTTTGTCCAGTGGAACTAAACTCCAGTCACCCACAGTGGGACCTGGCTTCATGGCACACACTTCTCTTTTCCTTTCCTTGTTTCATTTCTCCACTCTCCTACTGCGGTTTTCCTCTCACTCTTAACTCCCGCTCTAATCTTCGTGTCTGGGTTTGCTTCTGGGGAAACCTAAAATAAGCTACACATACCAGAATACATTGAAAAGATGCTAATCCTGTACACAACAGCATATAAAACTAATACAATACTTGGAGGAAGGGAAGCCTGTAAGTTTCCCATCAAATAGAATCCCATGCTTTCATTTTCTGGATTTGGGATGAGTTACATTGAGCAGCTTTATGTTACTTTTCTTCAAATACTATGTAAAATAGCATATTAGGTTTTCATTGTTACGTGTTTAATTATTTTCAGACAGTGAACAAGATTACAAAGGAATATATTTGCTAAGTATTGGGATTGAGATATTTAGAATTGGTTCTAACAATTCCACTAATTTTAGCCAGGTAGGAAAGGAACAGAATTTGGTAGTGAAATGAGGGAGACTCACATACTGAGAAAGACATTCAGAGAGATTCAAATTACAGAAAACAATACTCAGCATTTAGCCTCCAGAAATAACAGCCCACTGTGCCTGAAGGGTTGCTGTGAATATTGTTGCTGCTATTAGCCTTCCTTTCAAGCTGTAATGGATTTTAGGCTATACATGACTGCATAGCATTCTAAGGATATCCAGATGTTGAGAGAATATTGCCAGGTAGTCACTTCAAGTGTTAGAAGTCTTTTATGTCACTCCATTTTCTCTGAGACTGTCTATAAAAGTCAGGGAAAAAGCTTTATAAGACTGCTAACGATATAACATGTATGATTTTTTGGGTGTTTTTTAAGATCTAGACAAATCCCTTTTATGTTGTCTCAGAGGGCTATGCATCAAGCTGGCTAAGGCCCTTGGGTATTGTCTTCTAACGTAAGTTGCAAAGGCAAAGCATGATATCCCTCGCCATTCTGACACTGATTTGAAAGGACCAGTAAGTTTATTTTCCCATTTGGAGCACCCTAGTGCTGTTTTCTCTTTCTGACAGTGCCTGAAACAAGGGCAGAGACCATGTCTTCTGTTTACCTTGCAGTTCCCAGCAACGCCTCTTATAGTGCCGTCCAAAGAGTAGGCACTCAATGAATGTGCCTACTGACAAAGGCAAAATGACATTAGTCATCTCCTGGCTATGACCTTGTAAAGGAAATGTGAGTCCCTCTCACCCCACATAAAAAGAAGCTGCCTGTGGCAACTAATGGATGAAAAGTTTTTATCAGCTACGTTTCAGGTGTTTCTCTAGTAATTTCCTGGTCTCAAGTCCTCATTTTCAAGCAGAACTTTTTAAAAAGGTGGCATGAGAACAACACATTTTCCTTAAATTTTATGTTACCCTTTAGGATTTCCAAGGGTTCAAAAAAACTTCTCTGTGGAAATAAGAAGAGCTCCTTCAGTACTTTATACTGGATTACATAAGGATTTCTATTTTCACGGACCTAAGAGATTTCTAACAGTCTACCCAAAGCCAAATCCCCACTATGTAGATTAAGCATGTGATAAGAAAATGCCTTCCTGCCCTCTTCTTCCACAGGAAGGTAATTGGTTGGCCTACAAGGATAACTGGCTTTAGTATCAGAAAACTAGGGTTTAGGGACGCCTGGGTGGCTCAGTCGGTTAAGCGTCTGCCTTCGGCTCAGGTCAGGATCCCAGTGCCCTGGGATCAAGTCCCGCATCAGGCTCCTTGCTCATCAGGGAGCCTGCTTCTCCCTCTCCCTCTGCTGCTCCCCCTGCTTGTACCCTTGCTCACTCTCTCTCGCCCACTCTCTCTCTCTCTAACAAATAAATAAATAAAATCTTAAAAAACAAAAACAAAAACTAAGGTTTAAGCCTACCTCTGTTTCATATTACATAATTTTGGGCAAATTATTTAATTTCTTTGAAGTTCAGTTTCCTTAATAATAATGTCTAACATGAAAAGCTTGTTGCAAGGATTAAAAATAAGGCACATGAGAGAACATCCAGTAGCTCGTCTATGATAGTAACTCTGTAAACAGAATTGATGTCCGAAGTTGTACGTGGTTAATCATTTTTGGGGCTTTGCACACACCTCTAGTCCATCTTAAATCAACCTGGCAAACTCTCACTCTTCCTTCAGTTCTCCACTCAAGCTACACGCTCTAAAGTTTTCCTTAATTTCTCCTGGCAGATGTAGTCATCCCTGCCATTTTAGAATCATGTTCATCTCGAACGCTAATTGTTTGCATAAATGATTCCTATTGCTCTCTGAGCTCCTGGGTGGCAGAAACTGTGTCTTCTTATCTGTCTAGCTCTGGTTTACTGTACATCACTGTCCCCTAGTATGCACTATAGGAATATCTGGTGACTGAATGAACATCACACAGGGGAATATGCTTCAATCTGGATAAAAATGTTTATAAATTTTACAGTAAGATACCAAAATTCAGCATTATGTAGGCTGAATACATGCACTTTAGGAATTCCAACCCAAATGGAGAGATTTTCTCTTTTTATGGCAAATCTTGGTAAAATGGCCAAGTTGTCCTTTCCTTGCTTTATTTTGGTGTCTGAAAGGAAGATTGAGGGATGGGAAGAAAGGGAACAACAGAATGACCACAAATCAGACGTAACAGACATTATACTATTTTCTTATGTCCTGGGTGCCAGCATAACGCATGACATAAATATTTTTGAATGAATAGACTTTGGTTTACTTTATTTATTATTTATTTATTTTTTAAAAAAGATTCATTTATTTATTTGCGAGAGAGAAGGAGCACAAGAGCAAGTGGGGGGAGGGGCAGAGGGAGAGGGAGAGAATCCTCAAGCAGACTTCCCATTGCTCATGGAGCCAGATGTGGAGCTGGATCCCAGGACCCTGAGACCATTACCTGAGCCAAATGCAAGAGTCGGCCGCTTAACCGACTGAGCCACCCAGGCGCCCCTTCAGTCTACTTTATTCAGAAGAGCTGAAAGTTTAGAGGGAATTGTCTGGTTATTTAGACTCCAATGTATATTCTATTTTTCTGAAATTCAGTTTGTTGAATCTACATTTCTGCCATCACAAGCCTATATCAGTGGTATATAAGTGGGAGCTTATTTTCTGCAAGCACTAATTTCTCTAGACCACTTCAGTAGCTACCAATAAGTCCCTTCTCATTTTCACACATACTATGTATCATTGGCAGCAATGGAGCCATTGGAGTCCAAAGCAATAAGCAATCTTCTGATGATTGATACTTTTGATACCACCCTGCTATTAATTGAAGGAACTTCCATTGATTGGCCACTGAGAGTGTCTGTGCATAAGAGGTGAATTGAAGCAAAGGGGCTGGCTCACTGTTGGGTCCTTTCTATGCCACTGGGCAGTGTAGTAATCTTCATTTGACCTATTTCCTATTTGCACAGACTTTTTCTAGTCCTGCTTTTCTTCGGTTCTCAAGACAATATATATGTAAACTTTTATTTGTATGTTATATATTTGATCATACATAAATATATATTAATATATTGTATATGCATATATAACATAATAATATGTATAAATGTCAAAGTTTCCTCTTCTTATAAGGACACCAGTCAGATTGGACTGAGGCTCACCCCCGTTGTCTCCTTTTTACTTAATTACCTCTTTAAAGATCCTATCTCTAAATACAGTCACATTCTGAGGTACTGGTTCAAAACCTTGAAAGAAATAATTTGATTAAATTGGGTCATTAGTTTTTGCGTAAGACATATATTGGTTACACTTGGTTCAAATTCCAATCCCTGATTGGTACCTGTGATTGAGCGTGGTGGTTGGGGAGGATTAGTGTGGGGTCACATAACATAAAATAAAGTGTGGACATTTTGGCCCACTCTTTATTACAAGAATTATGGGAAGAGGGTCACAATGAACTATGACCGGCAGAGCCTTTTAAAACTCAGTGTTTTTATAGGTTTTGTTCAGAGCTGTTTTCAACCTTGGTCTTTACTATCAGAAATGCAATCACTTTATTCCATTTCTATGAGGATGACTCACATGCCTCGCATGCCTATACTACCCCTCCTCTACCACTATCACCACTTCTGATCATGGATTATGTAAAAGCCTTCACTGAGGTTTGTTACAGCTTTCTGGAAGCACTGCCACTAGAACCAAACACAGAATTCCACTTAAAATTCTCTATGAGAAGAGTTATGTGGGTAGGAGAGTATTTTCCATTTTGTTTCTAATACTCTTCTTGATTAGGCCTGCCTGTTTTGGCCACTGCAGCACATCAGGGTAATGTCCTCAGAAAATTATCTATCCTGATAGTAGTCTCAACAAACCATTTGGAATAAAGACAGTAAGATGAGTTCACCTGTGTGAACCAATTGAATAAGTAATAAGAGCATGGCCCAGCTTCCTATCCAAATAATGTTGAATACTTTTCTCTAATGCATTACCTTAAGCTTGCTCATTTGATCCCCATGCCATTTTTCTGCCAATCTATAGCCTCTGGAGATTTTCCTATAGTTTATGCACATTGACTTGGCATTTCACTACTCTTTTTTGTAAAAGCTTAGTATGATTTGCTCACTTGGAGATTTTTGTATGCTGTTTCTCCAATTATTTATACCAAATGTAAAATAAGAATTGTCATGAAATGGATCTATAGAAATTTTTTATGCATTTCATTCAGAGAAGTGTCCATTTATCTTTTTATTTTCCTTTGTCACTACTAAATCAGGTTTTTATTCAGACAAAGTAGATAAGTAATTTTAAATGTAGAACTTTACAAAAGTCTTCATGAATATTTTAACTGTATTATACCCATTAGTGGCCTTTTATTTAAAAAAAAAAAAGGCATTTGTATTTTCTCAAAGAGCTCTCTAGATACCCAATTTATGGCTATGCTAGTTTCTAGAGAAGCTGTGAGAGAATATGAGAACCTTGAGGGCAAAGGGATGGCCCTTCTTCAGCTTTCATCACCAGTACCTCTCACCTTGTACATTAGGAGAGCTCGGTAAGTATGTGTTCCACTGAAGTTGTACTGTGCCTCTTAGCAGCATCTCACATTTTCTTCTGTAGCCTAAGATTTTCAATCGATATGGAGTTCATTAGCCCATTTAGTATGAAAGAGAGGTTCACCAAGTACATCTTACACCACTCTTAGCACTGCCAAAATCAGAATCCTTTTGGCAAGAACTCATTCCTCCAGCAAACGGATATTTATAACTTGGAACTCGGTGTATAAAATCCCTTCTATTTCCAATCATCATCCCCAAACTCTCAGCTAAAAAGAAAAAGAACACATATGAAATCAGAAGTATGGAACACAGGAAGGAGGGAAACATATTCATGCTGAGTATCTTTGACATAATCACCATCTCATTTCATCTAACTCAGAGAAATGCATCCTTGAGCATTATTTTTCTAACTTTACTGATGAAGGTGAAGTTGGGGCTTAGAAATTAAGTCACTTGCTGAGAATCAAATAGTTACTTGGAATCAAAGATGAAATTGAAACTCAGGTCAATCTGACTGTGTCTTTGTATGTATCATCTGATATCGAAGCCTGAAAATAACACAAGCTTGACAGTGTCTGACAAAATGGATGTGCGATAAGTGTGTGTTGAATGAAAGTATAAATGAGTAATTGCCTCTAACGTTTATACTACTTCTGCACATTCTACCACCTTTGTGCAAAGGATTGTTCTGGATTGCAACATCAAAGCAGTCAGAATCAGCACACCATTTACTTTTAGGACAGGACAATCATGTTACAAAACAAAAATAATGATAAGAGCTAGAGGCAGGGCACAAGGCTGGAATCAAATGCATGCAATTAAGGATCCGGAAAGAACAAAAGCAGCCACTAAGGAAAAAAAAAAAAAAAAAAAAATCAGGAAGATTTTAACCGTCCAAGGGTAGGAACACCAATAGTAGAGTTTGAACTTTAAGAGCAAACACCAAAGCACAACCTCAACAGGTCAAGGCATGAGAGATGAATGTCTAGCAGGTAAAGATATACCTGCAGTCCTCCAATCCCTGATCTCATCCCCTCTATTGTTGACTTGATCAATATCTGTGTACCCAGTCCTTTTACTTTCTAATAGAATTTTATATCCTCAATGTCAGCTGACCATGATTCCAAAAGGGTGAGTTCTGTTTAGCATTTAGGGTATGTTGAAGTAATCTGTTTCTGTCAAACTCTTTGCTTTTGGCACTTGACAAATATTGGTTAGGTATTTGGAATAAAAATACAGACTTAATGATATTGGCTAGGTACCTGAAAAATTTGAAGTGGTTTATATCTAATTGATCTTATGATTATTCCATAAAAATTATTGTCCTTGCTTTCAAATTGCTTATAATCTAATGATAGACTCCAAACAATTTAAGTAGTATACCTTATGTTAAGTGAGATCACTTTTCACAGAGTTTTACAAATTCTTCATAAAATTAATCTACCTGAATTCAGTGTTCTAACTTTAACCAGTCCATTTTAACTAATGATTACACTCAAATGAACATTTATGTGCATACTGATGTAGGTTCTTTTTTTTTTTTTAAGATTTTATTTATTTGAAAGAGAGAGAGAGAAAGAGAGAGAGAGAACAAGCAGGCGGAGGCGGAGAGGAAGAGGGAGAAACAGACTCACTGCTGAGCAGGGAGCCTGACATAGGGCTTGATCCTAGGACCCTGGAATCATGACCTGAGCCGAAGGCGGGCGCTTAACCGACTGAGCCACCCAGGCGCCCCTACTGATGTAGGTTCTAACTGAAATGAAGAAATCTGTCTTCAGAAAGCTGTTCATAACTAAAAGAGGAAGGAAGAAAGAAAGGAAGGAGGGGAGGAAGGGAGGGAAAAAAACTTGGATTATAGGTTTTTAGAACATAAGTTTTTAGACCATTGTTATCTGCATGGCTATACAGTGCATTAAAAAGGTTGAGTCTGTTGTGCTCACTTTCATTTAGCGATTTTGAAGCACTTTCTTTTTTTTTTTTTAAAGATTTTTTATTTATTTATTTGACAGAGAGAGACACAGTGAGAGAGGGAACACAAGCAGGGGGAGTGGGAGAGGGAGAAGCAGGCTCCCCGCGGAGCAGGGAGCCCGATGTGGGGG
>NW_022589704.1:87024829-87139509 GCF_004348235.1 Phoca vitulina
AGGGAGAAGCAGGCTCCCCGCGGAGCAGGGAGCCCGATGTGGGGCTCGATCCCAGGACCCTGGGATCATGACCTGAGCCGAAGGCAGTCGCCCAACCGACTGAGCCACCCATGCGCCCTTTGAAGCACTTTCTATATGAGTGTTATCTCCATTTACATACAAAGAAAACATGATGAATAATGCACACACATCAATTAGCCTTGAGAAGTCTCTCAACACATTTGAGCTCTAGTTATTTCAACGGTCCAAATACTGCGGAAAAAAACCCTCAAAAGTACAGTGTACGTTTGTTTATCAGACACAGAAAGTATTTTATATACTATAGAGACAACTGACTCCTTTTCCAAAACCTTTCCTTTCTAATTGAAAAAAAAAAAAAAAACAAGTTAGGAAATCTGAATCCTGTTTTGATATTTATAAATGATAGTTAAAATCCAATATAATTAGAACTATAAGAATGTGTGGTTGATAAGCACATAACACTATATGGGAGAACAGGGAAATATTGGGAGGACATTGAGCACAGCGCATTTCCATGAATGCAGAGACCAGGAGTTTTAAACCAAACCCTCTAATTACTTTTTCTGTATGATCCTGTGCAAAGCAATTTATCTCTCTAGGTCTCTATTATAATCCAGGAAAAGATAGTATATAGATAGATATAATCCAAGAGAAAAGCTCGTTTCACCATGGTAGTACAGAGGTCAGAATTAGCTTCCGATTCGTTTTCATTTGGTACATTTACTTTTTTATTGATAGCATCACCTGAAGTAAATCTTTATCATTCCTAACTTCCGGTGAGCAGACCCACTACTTAACATAATAGCTTAAAAGCAGCCTTAGCACATTCCCTGTGAGAAATTTAAGGTCATATATGAGCAAAGAGAGAATACTTCTTTCTTGATGGTTGCTTTATGCTTCTCTTCCCTTCTGCTCCCTTCCCTTCCCTCCTCTCCTCTCCAACTCCTCCTCCTCTTTTTCTTTTCCCTGCACCCCTTTCTGTCTCTCTCTTATCTTTATCTCGGTCATCTCTATTTCTAGCTATCTTTTTTCTCCTGACAGGCTTTTTCTGTTGCTCTCCTACATGCCTCAACATAGCTTACCAATGCCCTGACTTTGTATGTCTATTCAAGCCAAAAGTCACTAAGAGATTTCTGTGTCATAATTTTAAAAATCTAAGTCTGAGAACCTGATTAACAAGTTGCAACCAATTTATTGGATGCCCCATGGCTAGGTGTTCACTGCTGGTCTAATAATCTAGGGAAAGGGGGCAGGGGTGGGAGGTACTGTAGCATAAAGGACAATGAACTGCGGGAGCTAAATCCTGTGGGGGAAGAGCCTCCTCCTGGAAAACAAACAAACAAACAACAAACAAAAAAACAGATAATGAACTGGACAGATACTCCAAACTGAATTTCCTAACTGTGCATTCTGTATTTTACGAAGAATATCAATGTCAGAGACTGCTCATTAGGTTCATGGTGGATAATACAATTTATTTAGAATATCCTGGGCAGCCAGTTGGGCATTAGGCCATGAAGCCTTAGCTCACTAGGTCACTAAGGACCTATCTTGTTTTCGTTCAAGGGCACAATTTTCATTTTTCTTTTATAAATATTTAGAAACACTTTTGCCTCACAATTTAATTCAAAACAGGTAAAAACCTATTGTAGTGAATAACTAAAAATTGTTATTTGAATAATTTATCTTACAGAATAAATGTATATATATAAATACATATTCGAATATATGTATACATACATATTTGAAGCAGGTTGGCTGACAGATGGAAATTCTATACATTTCTAATGGTTTCATGGCTTGTCTTCATAATGGAATATGAACTTTGTTCTTTTGCTTGCTGTTTCCTGTGACAAAACAAAGTAAACAAAATGCTGGGAGCATTTATTAAGGAAATTATAGATACTGTATTTTTAGACTTCTGAATTTTCTGACATTGATCAAATCATTGATTACTCAAATAACTTTTCAGAACAAATAAAAGTACCTTGTAATAGTTCATATTTTTCTTTTAAATTGCTGATTTTCATAAGCAGTGTTTGTCAGTAGAACATTTGACTTCTATTTCTCTTTCTATTGTAATGATAGGTATTCCAGTTACCATTTGTCTTAACCATGGATATTTATCGCATAAGAATTTTCCAGTTGAAAATGGTAGAAAACTCCACTCAAATCAGTTTAAGCAAAAAGAGAAATTTAATGGCTCAGATCACTAAATAAAACAAGGGGTGCTGATGTTAGCATGGCTGGATTTAGAGCTTTAAAATAGGTCCCCAGGACCTGTGCTTTCTCCATTTGGCTTGCTAAACAAATCTGGTTCACTATTATGCTAATTACCAGTTATCTGAACTGTCAAATACCTGTTTTAAATTCTTACTAAATGGAGAGGTATTCTAAATAATTTTTGGGCACTGTATCAGTCAGAGTTACACCAGAAAAATAGAACCAGCAAGATTCATAAATATGTATAGATTTCTTGTAAGGATTGATGTGTGGTTGTGGGAGCTAGCTAATTAGATGAAAATGCTTAGGGCAGGCAGTCTTAGAAAGGGCAGGCTGAAAGTCTTGGACAAAGCTGATGGTGGTGTCCACAGGTGGAATTTCTGCTTCCTCATGGAGACTTTGGTTCTGCTCTTAAACTATTTAACTGAGTAGAATAAACCCACCCAGATTATGGAAAATAATCTCCTTTATTAAAGTTAGCTGATTATATATGTTATTCACATATACAAAATATCTTCATGGTAACACCTAGGTCAGCATTAAATTGAATCACTGGAGACTAGGTCTTGTTAAATAGACATGTAAAGCTGAATATCATGGGCACTGACTGATATTAGAAGAAAAAAAGACAGGGAGATTAAACAACAAACAGTAACTTAAGAAAATTCTAACACAGGTGTGATTCAAATAGTCTCTTCTCTGAAAAACTAATTGGCCTCCATGTAAGAAATTACTAAGATTGGGACAAGATTACCATTATTGAATAGCCTACTGTTTTTAATTCTTTGACTATGACACTAACAAGAGCTTGTTAAAAGACCTGCTTCTTTCAATTAACAATCAGCAGAGCTACCCTACCAACCTTTCCTGAGTATTCATAAATTGTAAAGTACGTTTATCTTCAATGATCTTGCTCCCTATTCCCTCCAGAGGCACAGGCTACAAGCCTTAAAATTCCCTGTTGTATTCCAAGAACCTCAACATAGTAGATGCTGACTTAATATTTCTGAAACGAAAGAATGGATAGGGAAGGGAAGGGAGAACTAGATACAGACATATTTTCAATATTTTGCTCTTACTAATAATGTTACGGTGATAACTTAGTGCCTTCATTGTCTCTTATTTGTGAAGATGTCTCTTCAAGACAAATTTCTGGAATAGAGATTGCTGGATCAACGGACAAATGCATATTTAACTCTTTTTTTTAGATACTGCCCAAATTTGCACCACAGTGATTATAGGAATTAGAGGTTTCAGCAAGCTCCCCAGGTGATTATTGTATTCAGTAAAGCTTAAGAATAACTATTTTAGAATATGAGTATTTACCTTTTTGAGTATTAACTCTATGCCAAAAAAAAAAAAAAAAAAACAGTGCACCTGTAGTACTCTAGGTAATACGGTATTTCCTGGCATACCTGCCAGTTTGCACAGCCCTACACACTGGTTGTTGATGGAACCCCTGAAGCTCATCCTGGTCAAGAAACCCTGGTTTAGGAGCATCTCACAATTATAAAAATACTTGTTTTTCTAACTCAGTGAGGACAGTTGATTCCCTTCACTAGCTTCATTTGTCTTCTGCAGTTTTACCTACACTTAGCCTAAGCTTGATCCTGCATTTCTGCTTAAAACTAAACCAAGAAATTTGGATAACATCACTTATGAAGAAGTTATTGATTTACAGAATTTTGCCTTATTTTTTTCTAAGTACATCTTCCCTTCACAGCTAGGAAAGTGAACATCAAACAAAGAAATCTTTATCTTTTTACACTGTTATTTTATCTGTATAACCATATGATTTTATCATCATTGCAGTATTATTGCACAGTCTATTCCAAGAGCAAACTGAGATGTGTGCACAAGTATAAACAATAAATAATATACAAGAAAACCGTGCTGTAAAGTTTCATTTTTCTACATGTTGTTTTCTCCCCATTTAGTAAGAATTTAAAATAGAAGTTGACAGTTCAGCTAACTGGTAATTAGCATAGCAATGGACCAGATTTGCTCAGCAGTCCACAACTTCATGGATACTTACCTTAGTCACTTCTGAGACAGCCATATGTGTTATTTCAGCTCAGAAAAGTGCCTTCATAAACCAATAGGACTTCCTTAAGTGCAGAAATTAGGTTATACATCTCTGTATATCTCAAAGAGCAACTTTTTGACATCTAATATATTACTGCAAATATTTTACCGTTCCACATGAATCAAGTATATTGAGCATGAGGGCACCTGGGTGGCTCAGTCATTAAGCGTCTGCCTTCGGCTCAGGTCATGATCCCAGGGTCCTGGGATCGAGCCCCGCATCGGGCTCCCTGCTCAGTGGGAAGCCTGCTTCTCCCTCTCCCACTCCCCCTGCTTGTGTTCCCTCTCTCGCTGTCTCTCTCTCCATCAAATAAATAAATAAAATCTTAAAAAAAAAAGTATATTGAGCTTGAGACTTTGAATATTGACATCCTGCAAACTGACCCCTGAAGGACTCCTAAGATAGCATTGCCCTTGGTCATGAAGTTAATATGTCTAGACTGTAAAATCCATTCTTCATATTAAACGGAATGATACGCTGAGATCTTATAAGACAGGTAGACTTAGATTTTTCTGAGGGAAATCTGAAGTCACAATATATTCAAGAAATATATTTTATGAAAGTTATTATGCTAGAAGATTACTCTCTATTCATCCTTGTCCCCAGTCAATTAATTATCAAGTCCTATTGACTAAGATCCAAAAATATTTCTGAACTCTCTTTTCCATCTTCAGCCCCTGTACTAATGCATAACTACCAAACTAGTATCTCCTTATCTAATCCTAGTACTTTTAAACCATCCTACTCATAGGTGGCAATACTCTTAAAATTCTTGTTGATTATATTAAATATCCAACTTTAAAATAAACAAAGAAGCAATCTTTTGCTGGATACTAGATATAGGCAGTCTGACCCTATTAGGAATACAGCCAAGTGTTGCTATAATCTGGTATCTCTATTTAAGTAGAAAGGAATGCTGAGGACACACCGTTAAAAATGAAAATTGTCCAGGCGTCGGAAAACCAAATCCTACCATGAACCCATCACTAATCCCTACAAATTCTCCAAAGGGAACTATATGCAAAAAGACAGTGTAATCAAACTGAGGCAAAGTGATAATTTATTATTAGCTAATGATTTGGGTTAAAAGTAGAATTCCAGTGAGCTGTGCTGGATAATGTGGAAAATTTATTTATTTTCCTAAGCTAGAATGGCCTTATCCATATTTTCCCCCTTTAACCCAATTTCAAGTCTGAGTTTTAGATTTTATTATCCAATATGAGGAAGTCAGTCCAGAGCCTTTGTGAGTGTGTGTTGGGGGGGTGGGGAGAGGAAGAGAGAGAGAAGGAGAGAGAAGGAAGGAGGGAAGGAAGGAAGGAAGGAAGGAAGGAAGGAAGGAAGGAAGGAAGGAAGGAAGGAAAAGAAAGAAAAAGAAAATGAATGAAGGGGCAGACACATGACAGTCCTGAGCATGCAATACTGAATAAAGCAGATATGTCCTTTGTCCTCTTGGAGGTTATAGTCTACTTAGTAAACAGATCTTAAACATATCGTGTGTGTGTGTGTGTGTGTGTGTGTGTTGTATCTTTTATGCATGTAAAATAAAGAAGAGTATTGTAAAAAATATGGAATGACATGAGATTGTATCAGATAGACCTAACTGATATTAGAAAGTTAGGAAAGGTTTTTTTCAGAGGAACTGATATTTAGGTTGAAATCTAAAGTCAAGATTGAGATACCATGGCAGAAGTTACTTTCCAGACTGGGGGACAGGATATGTGAAGTGCAGAATGGAAAAAAAAAAAAAAAAAAAAGACATGACGGGGCGCCTGGGTGGCTCAGTCGTTAAGCGTCTGCCTTCGGCTCAGGTCATGATCCCGGGGTTCCGGGATCGAGTCCCACATCGGGCTCCCTGCTCGGCGGGAGGCCTGCTTCTCCCTCTCCCACTCCCCCTGCTTGTGTTCCTGCTCTCGCTATCTCTCTCTCTGTCAAATAAATAAAAAATCTTAAAAAAAAAAAAAAAAAAAAAGACATGGCTTGTTTAAGGAACTGAAACATGGTCAAAGTATTAGAAATATAGAAAGATACCCCTAGATGGCCAAGGTATTAGAAGTGGGGAAGTATACCAGTAGATGAAGCTGGAGAGATAGGCAGAGACTAGGTCATGCTCACCGTTGTTGGTAATGTTAAGAATATGAGGTTTTATTCTGACTGCTATTAGTAGCTATAAGAGGGTTTTATAATACATAAGCCACTTTTCATTTTAATAAGATCCCTTTGGTAACCATGAGGAGAGTGGTTTAAAAGGAATAAGAAACAGAGATGAGATATAAGTCCCCAGGCAAGAGATGATGGTGACTTGGTTTAGAAAAGAGAAACAGAGAAGGAAATAGATATAGGATTTGAGATATATTTTGAAGCTAGAAGTGGCAGGATGTGGTGATGAATTAGATGTAGAAGACAGAAGTTATGGAGGATGAATTCCTGGTTCTGGAATGAGTCATTGGGTAGAAAGTGACACTATTTGCCATTCGCCAAAATGGGGAAAAATGAAGGGATAAATTTCGTAAGAAAGAACAAGAATTTACTACTAGATATGTTACATTTAAGATGCCTAAAAGAATTTCAATGCAAATATCAAAAAGGCAACTGTATATATGAGTTAGAATCCCAGAAGACAGGTTAGAATATAAAAGCGTTATTGTAGTATTAATGAGAATGATGGAAACTTTAAAGACTTTTCTATGAGAAAATTTACGGATTCCACATCTGAACCCGGGAAACTCCAGTTTTAGAATCCTGGGCATGATACAGAAAGAGAAGGTGGAAAAGGTAGCTAAGAAAAAGCAGTCAGTAGGAAGAATACCAAGACAGCGCTAAGAGACACATGTAAGTAACTGGCAATCTCTGTAGGTTAAAAAAAAAAAAAAAAAAGTGGAATGGTGGGTTTGGAGGACATATCAGTGTGGTATAAGGATGATTGAGGGAAAAAATAAAGTCAGCTTGTATGAAAAATTCTTTGGAGAATGTTGGATGCAAATGAAGCATGGAGAGAAAGGGCTAGAAATGGAGAGTGGTTTGAGGTTAAGAGAAAAGGTTTGTTTCAGGATGATAAATAGTAGAGCAAGTTCATATGTTGAAGGTAAGATTTAGTAGAAAAGGAGAGGTTAAAAATGCAGAAAGAAGTGGGAATTATTGAAGATGAGTTTCAGAGGAGATGGGGTGAGTATCTGTGTTTGCTTTGTATTGGACTAAAAGATGGGAGGATGCTTCCTTCTGCATTACAAAAGGAGAGGGTGGTGAAGAATTAATGCAGATGCAGATTGGTTTTAGCAGGGGCTGTAAGAAAACAGAGCTGCTTTTTGATGTGCTCTCAATTCTCTATCCAATAAGAAGAAAGATCATCCTCAGAGCGTGGAGTAGGGAGGGTGGAATGGAGTGAATTAGAAGGCTGGGGACCGTGGCAAAGAAATGAGAAATAAAATTTGAAGGTTGGCTGATGGGCAGAGAATGGAGAGGGTCAGTGGGGACAATGTCTCAATGAACTCAGAGTTATTGCAGTGAGAGTACCTGCACAATACAGATAGAAAACATACCGCCAGGTGGAAGAATAAGATGCTCTTGTATGTGTGTGTGTGTGTGTGTGGGGGGGTATCTCTTTTGGTAGAGGTAAAATTTCTGGTGATGACAAACAATATACTGTTTATCACAATGGAAATTTGTGGTTGACATGTACTGGAAATAAAAGGTCAGATGTGGAGAGGAGGTGAAGAAAGCAAGGGAGAAAATTGTGGATCCATTTTTCTCATAGATATTGGTTTGGTTGTGGTCAGAAAGCTAGAAAGCTAGGTGATGACTCTTAAATAAAAATAATGAGATAAAAAAATCAGAAGGTTGGCAGATGATTCTTTGAAGTTGGGTGCTATTTGTGAGACCCTCAAAAAAAAGCAGGAGATGTTACAAGATAAGAGGAAAATAATAATCTAGAATAATAATGGGGAGGGCACTGATTTTATATCTACCCCTGAGGTTCTTGTTAGGGGCCCACATTTTGAACAACTGCCCGGAAAGATGACCTCAGGAGCTGCAAAGTTTCAGTCAGTAAAGGTAAAACATTTGAAAGAACATTAAGAGTATAGTCTTCGAATACTGGGGCATTTGTGATCAAAGAGTTTCAGAGAGCAGATCAGAAGGGTTTGGGTAGGAAGAGAGGAGGTTGTATCAGTGGATAGAAGGTTATGCTGCACTGCACTTCAAGCAGAGTACTGTATAAACAAGGATAACAAGGTTGAAAGATTTTGTCTTAGATAAAGATGAGTTTATAAGAGTTCCAATTATGGTGTGAGAATAAGGGCTGCCGGCTAGTGAAAATGTGAAGCCAAATGTGTCATTATCTTTCAGGCAGTTAGATTTGGCAGTTGCAGTCAAGCCATGGGTAGGAGGAATGAGTGAGTGAACATAAACCACATGGTTCTTTTCTTGGAGAATAGAGGAAGTGATGCAAGTAAGCAAGTCAAGTTGGACCAGCCTTTTTCTACCCTCAGGCACTGAAAACACAGAGAGATGATTAGGTTGTTTTTTTTTTTGTATTGTTTTTGTTTTTCTTTTTCCCCACTGTGTCCCAATCTATGTTAAACAGTGATGAAATACCTATGTGACAAAGAGAAAAATAATAATAAAATAAAAATAATATGCAAATCTTTCTATTTCTCTCTCCCTCTTTTTTTAAAGATTTATTTATTTTTTGTCAGAGAGAGAGAGAGAGAGAGAAATCACAAGCAGGGGGACCGGCAGGCAGAGAGAGAAGCAGGCTCTCCACTGAGCAAGGAGCCCAATGTGGAACTGGATCCCAGGACCCTGGGATCATGACCTGAGTCAAAGGCAGACGCATAACCAACTGAGCCACACAGGCGCCCCTTTCTTTTTCTTTTTTTTTGAAAGAGATAGATTGTGTGCATGCCAGCGGGTTGGGGGTGGGCAGGAGAAAAAGAGGAGAAAGAATCTTAAGCAGGCTCCAAGCCCAGTGCGGAGCCAGATGCTCGGCTCAATCTCAGGACCCTGGATAGTGATCTGAACCGAAATCAAGAGTTGGATGCCTAACTGATTGAGCCACCCAAGGCCCCCTCTCTACTTTTTTTTTTTAACCACTCCCTTTTTACAATGGTATGTTTATTAATTGTTGAGTTGAATTCTGTCTCTCAGAATATGGAAAATGGAAAACAAATGGAAAGTAAAGCCTAAAAGACTAAGATTTATTATTTTTTATTGTTTGGTTAAAATCATAAAAATATGAGTTCAAGGCAGTGTTGGGGTCAGGTGCAGATTGAGGTAGGCTGTATTTGATGGACACTTATGTTGCTTTCATATCTTTACTATTGTAAATAATGCTGCAATAAACATAGGAGTACATATATCTTTTCAAATTAGTGTTTTCATTTTCTTTGGATAAATACCCAATAGTGGGATTACTGGATCATATGGCATTTTCATTTTTTAATTTTTTGAGGAAACTCCATCCTGGTTTCCACAATGGTTGCACCAATCTATGTTCCCACTCACAAGGGTTCCCTTTTCTCCACAGTCTCTCCAACACTGGTTATTTCTTGTCATTTTCACTAACGATTCTAACTGGTGTGAAGTGATATTTCATTGTGGTTTTGATTTGTATTTCCCTGATGATTAGTGCTTTTGAGCATCTTTTCATGTGTCTGTTGGCCATCTGGATATCTTCTTTGGATAAATGTCTATCCAGGTCCTCTGTCCATTTCTTGATCAGACTATTTCTTTTTGGTGTTGCATGTGTAAGTTCTTTATATATTTTGGATATTAACCCCTTATGAGATATACCATTTGCAAATATCTTCTCCCATTGATTGTTTTATTTGTAGTTAACATTTCAATATAAAATATTTTCTAAAGTGGTATGATTTTTGATTGTCCAATATCTTCAGGACAAGAATTATCTAAATCTTAAAATAGAACATTAAACAAGGTAGTGGTTTCTCATGGCACTTTAGCTTCTAAGTATAGAAACCCACTGAAACCAGCTCAAATGTATAGAGATTTCCTGAGAGGTAGGAAAATCTTACATGTTCATGCAACTAAGGACGAGAAATAAAGATAGACTCTGTGGGGTGTGACTAATTCCTCACTCAAGTATTACAGGGCTCTTTTCATCCCAGTTTTCTGTCTCATGGCTTGCCCACTTCTGTGTACATGTTCCAGTATCCCTCCTCTCTCACTGCCCCCATCCCCATCCCCACCCTAGCTGTTCCTCTTGCCCATGTTAGCACAGCTGCCCACTAGGTAAGCTTCACACTTTTGGGTTTAGAATACTGAGAGAAAGGATCTTGGTGACTCTGCTAAGCCTACAATTTGTTTTCATTTCTATCGCATGTTCCTCATTGGTCTAATTATCTGTAAACAGGAAGGAGGGGGATGCTATTGGTACCTAAGGCTGCCCCTCTCAGGAACACTATCTGGGTGGAGCAGGTTTAGGTAAATAAGGATGTTAAATGGGTCAGCCACATTGACTGACATATCTAATATATGTATACTGCTGGGGGAATCGTTAGTGGGAATGTTTCCAGAATATAGAGTAGCCAGCTGAGAGCTGGAGTCTGTATGTCAAGTTTAATTTCTGTGTGTTTATGTATGAACTGAAAACCAAGTTTGAGAGAGATTTTTCAAACAATGAAAGCAAAAACCTCAACAAGTAAAAATCAATAAATAACTGTCTTGAACAGTCTTGGCTAGGCAGAGAAAATAGTTTGTTTATCATCCACATCCCTTAAGTAGCAAGAGCTAATGGAATTTGAATTTAAACCTCTTACTCCAAAGACTCATTACTCTTTCAGATTTACGATTGCATTTTGGAATTGCAATGCTAAATATTTAATATTCCTACTTTAGTTCTGAATGTACTTTAATTACTCTATATAATGTGGAAAATTGCTTTCTTGTTCAATTTTTGTATACACAATGGAAGAAATAAAGTTGTATTACTATTGATGCTATTTGAATAACACAATTATTTTAAAAAACAAGACTGAAAAATGAAGTTCCTAATGTAATTCTTGTCAAGGAAAATACATACTATTTTCCTAAAATGTAAAGAAATGCAGTTACCTACTTTAACACATGATTAATAAACATGAATGGTTTCCTAGGCCCTAATCAGAACAATTTTTTTTTTGTTTGTTTTTGTTTTTTTAATCTGATAATATATGGCCCCCTAGTTTTATGTCTTGCCCCCCTCTCATCTACTCCCTAACCCAAATCTTGCTACATAACCTCATTTTTCAGCAGTTAAAATGAATAGTAGGAATTTCATTGTGAGAACTCTGAAAATTTCTAAATTCCATCATGAAGCTATAACCAAAATGTTAGGAGTAAGAATGTGACACAAAACCAAGGTTGAGTATGCAGTTAAAAAGAGACAGACAGGACTCTGATGTGTTTACATTCCCCTTTGTCCGTTTGGACAACGTACACAACTACAGAAACATCACTTAAAATATATATCACTGGCAAAAGTAAGTCTTATTTTTATCAGCGAAAGAAAATAAAATACATGTTTTAAAATGTTAGTACCTGTAACAATTGCTTTGCTTTAAAGTGTAGGGATGATTGGAGCCATAACTCTGTAAGCACAGTGCTCTATCACTGTCTGTGAGGGCGCTCTTTGCGACTTTTGATTTATGTCAGGCAAGTTTACCAACAACACTCAAAGTTTCTTGCTATCTCCAACTGTATGAAACTTATGTATCTATAGTAAAACAAGGCTACTCATCTAATTAACAAAGATGTTGGATAAAATCAGTTTCCCACATCTGATGAGGTAAGGAAACCAAAATGATAAACTCCTATACCACAGATGCTGAATCAGAAGAATAATGAACTGGATGAATAAATGACAATTTGAAAGAAATGTTGCTGTCCTTTATGAACTAATAGTTAAATATGTCAGAAATACAGACAGTAGTTGCAATATTGTTTTATTTTAATTTAAATTTTTGTGTTAGTGCCATAAAAAAAAAAATAAGTGAAGAACAAGAGAAGAGCAAGCTCAATTTATTTTTCATGCTAGAGGATAAAAAAAAATAATTGATACCACAGGAATGAACAGAGAGAGAAGAAATGTCATTATTGTAATCCTGAGGGAATAGGACATAGGACAGATTTTGGAGTGGTCCTCTCTATCCGCCGTGAGTTCAACATGGCGCTGTACAGGGGGCTCTGCTGTACTTGAAGCTGCGTCAGATACTTGGTTCCTGGTAGCAGAAGATGCTGAAAGGGTAACTAAGAACCTGGAAGTTAAGAGAGTTAAGTGTTCAGAAAATACTGAATAAGATGGAGTAAATGAGACTCCAAACTACCATCTGTGCTCCTTTTTATGGAATTTCTGGGGCAGAACATAGATTTACCTACCTATAGTCTCCAAGCCCAGAGGCAGTAACTAGAAAGTACAAGACTATGGCATTTCAGTTCAAAAGGCATAACATAATATAATTATGAGAAAAATCAAGCAAATTCAACATGAAGATATTCTTTAAAACAACTCGTTTACCCTTCAGAAATGATAACAGCGTGAACAACAAAGGAAGGCTGAAAAACTGTTCAGAATTTAAAGAGCCTAGAGAAAAAAGATGATTAAATGCAACATATAATGCTGGATTAGACTCTAAATCAGAAAAAAAGGGAAATTTGACTATATAGAACATTATTGGTCAATGGGCATAATTTGAATAAAAACTGTATATTGTATCAGTGTTAAAATTATTGATTTTGATAGGTGTATTGTGGTTATGCAAGAGAAGGTCCTTGCACTTAGGAAATGCAGGCTGGAGTGTTTTGATGTAACAGAGTACTAGGCAATGTTTGCAATTTACTGTCACAGAGTACTAGGCAGTACTAGAAATAGCCAGAGGGACAAAAGGTGAATAACTGATGAATCTAAGTGAACGGCATAGGTGTTCATTCGACTATTCTTATAACTTTTCTGTAAGTTTGAAATTATTTCAAAATAATGAGTTAAAAACTAAAGGCATGACAAACATTCATGTTATGGCTCTGGTAGTGGCTAATCATGTGGACTTTGAGCCTATTTCCTCTGTAAAATAAAAATAATCTGCCCCTTCTATCTCAGAGGTGAGGATCAGTGAGATAATGGGGTTCACAAAACATTATTTACTTTTTCTAAGATTTGGACAGATATTTTATAGGAAAGAAAAGAGTGATTTTTCAACCCAGCTACACTTCTATCACAAATGAAATTTGGTTAGATTTTAGATACAAATTTTAGCTCTTGCTTTCAATTCTAATACAACTATGCCTCAATTAAAGAATGCCCTGAGAATGAAGCTTTTCTCTGTAACAGTAGTAGGAGATTTTAAACTAAGGTTAAACATTACTAAAACAAGTAAAAAAAAAAAAAATGCGTAATGTGACTATGGGTACTTGCTGCTTACAGTTTTATGGTATCAGTGCTATTATCCTGGTGAACTCTTCCATTTCTTGCATTTCAATTATAAGTGAACAGAACTCATCATAGTCAGTGTTCTGAAGTTTGAGAAAGGTCAGTTTGGTGTAAGGAACATCTTTTATGTCTCCACTGGGCACTAGTTTTTTTTACTATGTGTTGGGAATACAAAGATAATAAATTCTTTACTGTTTCTTCTAGTTCTTTATTTTTCTTCACATACTCAAAGTCTTCCTGTTCTTTTGATTTTACTCTTCATTAGAACAGGGAGATTTTGATGAGTCATATAATTATACTTTTTCCCCCATATTTTGGCTGAAACTACTCAGAGAGTTACCTCAACTAGTTTTATTATGATCTGGAATAAATATGAGAATCACTTGCATCATTCCTGCATAGTAGGTCAATATCACTGAAAATCTTAGAAAAATAAATCACTTTTTCCCGACCCCTTTCATCATCAGCTCGTTCACTCTTCCTCCAACTTCTCAAGTAACTTCTCAAAATTACTAGTATTTTAACAAATACCAAATTCAACAGCATTTTCTTAATCTATATTATTTTTTATTTTGTGAAGTGATTGACCCAGCCAGCCACTGCGGTCCTTTATTCTGGAACTTTTCTCCCTTAGATTTCTATGAAAGTCTGTGTGATCTCTTTGACCATAACCTCTGATCTTTATTTGGCTTTCTTTCTCCAACAGCACACCTCCATGGTTCTGATCTTGGCACACTTTTCTTTTTTACATCCCTTTTGGGATTGCATGTAATTAAGTCATCTCAAGATGACTTCCAAGAAGTCTCTAACTCCAGACTCATCTTTCCTCTTCAAACCATGTAGTTGGTACAATCACCTGCTTTATGTCAGTATGCATAGTCTATACATATCACATTATGCATAGTGTGCCCAGAGCCTCCAACTCTCAATACCCAAACCTACCCACACACCAGCATCTCTTCAGCTCTGTGAAATGGACCAGTCAGAAAAGGATACTAGAAAAGGAGAGGCATTTTTGTATGGGATGAAAAAGAGAGCTTCATATAACAGGAATAGTGGGTAGTGTTCTACAGTAAGAAATAGGAAAACTAGGTATTCCTTATAGTAATTTAACTTGGGATAGCTATGAACAAATTGATTTAAAGTGAAGAAAGATGAGATGCAAGATGGAAGCAGGAAAAGAGAGAGAGCAAGTGCAAGTGAGCGCATAGGGGCAGAAGTTTGAACGTTAAGCATGACAATAAAACATAACACCATATGTCCTTTTATTTATTCTTTACTAGAATAGAAAAACTCTTCACCTGAATAGAATGTTACTTGAAAAATAATTTTTAACATATCGTGATAAATTGGTCTTTCAAGAACATTTAGGGAAATATCTTCTCAGAATAAAACCCTGCTTATACTGTTGCAGAATAGTATGCATTAGTGTTTAAAAATTAGTCAAAACCTCCCGCAGGAGAAAGAGCTAAATTACAGTTTAAATAATCCTTTTTAGCTTGAAATATACCCCATACTGTTAGATAATGCAAGGGTGTTGAGAAAAGTAACTAAAAACTAATTCACCAAGTTTATAAAATCAAATATTCTATACTCTAGGTAATCTTAATATTGCTCAGTCACTGTAAATCAGATTATTCTTGAGATTTTATTTAAGTCAAGGTAAAATAGTCTTCTATTTACAAATGTAATTTAGTCTCCTGAGTAGGTAATCTTGTTAAAATATCGTCAGGTTAACTGAAATTGATTTGTGTTTACTAAACATAGTGAATACTAATCAAATATTAGACACTGAGGTGTTGGAGGTATTTAAACCTTTGATAGACACTGTTAGTGTTTCAAGGAAGGATTATTATTTTTTTGTCTCGGAGGTCAACATTGCTTTTTAGACTGTTCCTTCAAGTAAAGGGAAAATGAGGAGAAATGGCCTGCATTTGCTTTATGAAATTTTGTAATTTGGGAATATTTGGGAGAATTTGGGATTGGTTTTGGGGGGATTATTTATGTTTTATTTCCATTGCTACAAACACCACATTTGCTTTTCCATCTGCTTAATTCCATTCCAGGTTTGCTATTCTCTACCACTCATAGCATCATTGAGCTCCACATAATAGCTTTTATAGGAGACAAACATTACTAGGCAATTTGAAAAGCAGGTTGAAGATAAAGCCCGATAGCTCACGTGCCCTGGCCTGGTGGCTTGGCTCACTTCTGAAGCTTTTACCAAATGGGCTGCATGCGTTCCTGTGGTGTCTGTGTATCGGCTCTATGAGGCTTAAAGAAACATTTCCCCTAATACAATAATAAACCCACCATAATCATTCGTTTTGGGGAAATTTTACAGTTGTTGGTTAACCTGCTCCCTTATGCCCTGCAATATTCATTAGCAGATTTCTCTGTTTATGAGTGATATTATATGGAAATGATTATGGGAAGCTAACAGATGTAACCACTGAAATAAATTAGAAGGAAAAGTTCTGTTTTTTACAGATGGTTCTATTGAATAAGCTCCCCCGCCCCCTTCCACTTTAACATTTAGTTTTCTTTCAACAGAAAACTTTTCTTTACTGACTACGGGAATGTGGCCAAAGTGGAGCGATGTGACATGGATGGGCTGAACAGAACAAGGATAATTGATTCAAAGACAGAGCAGCCAGCTGCACTGGCACTAGACCTAGTCAACAAATTGGTTTACTGGGTAGATCTTTACTTGGACTATGTGGAAGTAGTGGACTATCAAGGAAAAAACAGACATACTATCATTCAAGGCAGACAAGTAAGTACAATTTTGTTAGAAAATGCAGCTAAGGTAATAAAATGAATGGTGTTGTACTAGGAAGAAGACCCAAAATTTGAATTGCAATGTTGAAAATTTCTTATGAAGTCAAACTGTAAAGGGTCATAAAAATTGTGATGTATTTCCTATATGGGAGAATGTTCTTTTCACAGTGCATTCCATAATATTGGAGATGCCTCTGACTTCCTCCTTTGCTCTATTAAAAGCAAAGCACACAAAACAAAGGCCAACAAAAATAAAACAAAAACGATAAGCAAAAGCAAAATTGCCACACTAGTAAGAAAGGAATTAGAATAGGACAGATGTTTTGACCTGTTAAAAGTAAAACTTACTAAAAACTAATTTAAATTGTTTATTTATAAGGAAAAAAAATAGTTTATTTATAAGGAGCTAGACTATCATCTCTCCCATGTGGCCTTGGAGATATTGTGCTAACAAAGGCAAATGGCTGCTCACAAAAATATTTTTATTATTTTCAAAGGCTGGACTACATGTTGCCTTCTGATGTATTCAAGTACTTCCTAGAATGAGAATCCTGTGAAAGTACTGAGGTCAAGATCTTTCCCATCTGTATAGTTTTTCCCTTGCTGAATTACAAGGTTTTGCTGATAACACTCAGTAGACACTTAAAGGAGATCTCTAAGTAGAAATAAGCTTATTCGCTAGTGTACTTTCTTCAATTGAATTTTACCTTAGTGATCGCACTAATTTCTTCTGAGATTCTTATTCTATAGAGCCGAAATATGTGAATCCCTTTTCTTTCTTTTGCAATCCAAGACAAAAATATTCTGTAATGATCCATTAAAGTTACCTTTACTTTCTAATCAGTTTTTAACAATGAAATTCTTTTACCTTCCTTGAAAGACAAACAAATGCACTAATCTGGGAGTAAAAAAAGTGTCCAATATTAGAGATGAGGCCAGTTATTTCTTTTGTACTTTTGCCTGTCGTAAAAACTTGATTTCTTTAGAAAGCCTTAGTTATGACTTTTAGAGGATCTAATCTCTAAAATGATTATGATGGGTCTTCTTTTTACCTATATGTAATTACAATTTTAAACCTTATAAGAAATTCAAATGATTTTCCTCAGGATTACTTTTAAAAAGTTTTCTAATGTCTGGTTTTTAATTATTCATTTTTTTCATTTCTATTTCCTGTGTTTTTTCTGATTCCTTAAAAACATATGCTTACTCTGTCACTAAGTCATCCAACATAGATACTTTTTTCTAAATATTTGGGCTGTAGGCTGAATGGTCTAGCTACCACTCTAAGCTCCTCCCACTGGTGTCGGGAGTAGCAGGACAGGCAACAGTGTACTTATTTTATGGGAAACAGGCTCTTCTGAAGGAAGGAACAGGGACATTGAATACAATTTCATCTTTACTACTGAACCTATTTTCTACCCTGCCCAACTGTCCCCTCTGTGGCTGTGCTTTTTCTCTTGGGTGTGGATTGGCAGTTATGTAAAGAGCAAAGTAAGTATGCCAGAACCACACACTCCCAGATGAATGGCTCCAGACTTTGGGCAAAACATACACGAGATTAATGATGATGGAAGAATTGAGTTTACCTGCAATTTTTATAGGAAAAAGTATTGCTCAAGTAAAATTTGGGCTTAGATTTATCTAGAGAATATGATATCAGCTTATGTGTAAATGATATTAGTATATAAACACATGACACCCCCACCCCTTCTCTCTATCACATGCACTTGTGCATGAGTGTGGGTACACACACACACACACACACACACACACACACACACTGAGGAATGACCCTTATATTGGAAAACATTATTTGGGCTTTAACATGGAATGATTCTCTTCATTAATTCCTATCTTACATTTCTCAGTTGGTTAAGTGTCTGCTTTTGGCTCAGGTCATGATTAGAGTCCTGGGATGAGACCCAGTCAGGCTCCTTGCTTACTGGGAGTCAGTTTCACCCTCTCCCTCTGCTCCTCCCCTGGCTTGTGCTCGCTCGCTCTCTCTTTCTCTCTCTCAAATAAATAAGTAAAATCTTTAAAAAAATAAATGTTTACAGTCAAACCATACATACTTTTTCAAATTCTCTTAACTACAAATCTATACTAAAAGTGCCATATATAATGCCAAAGAATTGTGACAGATTTTTTTCAACGGAATCTCTACAGCAAATCGAATCATAGCCCCACCCTACCCTGACACAGAACCATTTTAAATTAACTATAATAGGAGGAATGCCCAAAAGCATTGTGCTTAGCATGTAGGCATTTGTTTGAGAAGATCAATAAACTCATTCTTCCGATGCTTTACTAGAAGCTTGCGATGACTGCAAGGTATCCATTCCTCCACTCAAAACCCAGGACCTCTGCTAAGGAGAGTTATGTTGTTCAGGTGTCGTTACTTCCAAATCCATTATGAATAGGCTTTAGAAACATATGTGATTTATGAGTAAAGTGCTTTTTTTTTTTTTTTTACAATTATTCCAAATACATAGTTTCATTATTTATTGTTTTCCATGCTGGGACAAGTATTCATCTAAATGAACTTGTGGCTTAAAAAAAATGGGATTTAA
Source organism: Phoca vitulina (assembly GCF_004348235.1). Classification (NCBI taxonomy): domain Eukaryota; kingdom Metazoa; phylum Chordata; class Mammalia; order Carnivora; family Phocidae; genus Phoca; species Phoca vitulina. The sequence goes on from NW_022589704.1 coordinate 87,043,929, forward strand.
AATAATAATAATTATATATATATATATATATATATATATATATGATTTTGAACATATAAAATAAATTTTCAAAGGTGTTTTCTTGTCAGTCCTTACACAGCCAGAGCTATATTTTTTTAGATTCTGTATCTCCTGACTATATGAACAAGCAGCCCATAAAAACATCTCACATCTTATATAACAGTGCCATAAGCATCTTATTGAATATGCTTGGAAGTTTTGTTCTCACTCACCTTTGAAAAGTAGCTACTAAACATGTTTTCTTAATGAATCATGAATAAAATTCTCCATACATTTGGAACTGCTTTATCTACTACTGCATAATGTTTCCTTCTCAGAGAAAAAATTTAAATTAGTGAAATGTTTAATTCTTTGAGAGAAAATAAACGATAATATGTGTGTGACTCTCCTACTATAAGAATTTTCCACAGTAGTAAGCACAATGAGTTTTTCTTTCAAGTTGAAAGCAGCATAATTAAAAATCATAGTTATTTTTGCCCCTCCATATAGGTCAGACATCTTTATGGCATAACTGTGTTTGAAGACTATTTGTATGCAACCAATTCTGATAACTTCAATATCATAAGGATAAACCGATTTAATGGCACAGATATTCATTCATTCATTAAAATGGAAAATGCTCGAGGAATTCGAATTTATCAAAAAAGAACTCAACCAACAGGTAAGACACAGGACTTCTTCATTGCCTTTATAATGGTGCGTTAATGGGGATATGGTCCTTGTGCTTTGTATGGAGTTAGAATGGGTAAGTCATAAATTCTCTGTTTGATAGCAAAAGTGTACATGTCTGCTTGATAAAATGGAATAGCACTTCCAGCACAAGTCTAAATGACAAATTGTTCAGTTCCTAGTGAATTGTTTCTACAACCATAGAATTGAAATGATGGCTAGATTTATATTCAAGAAAGAGCTTTCAATCATGATGTATGTAGACAGGAAACCCAGACGCTATGATGCTAAGGAATCTTTTTTTTTTTTTTTTTTTTTTGGTATCATTGTGGGAGACATTTCAAATCAGGTGACTCTCTTACAGAATCTATCCAGTTTTTATTGTAGTCATTCCGGTCTCTTAACTTACCCCAATTATTCTTTAATACAAGTTAATTAAAAAAATAACTTTTAATGAGAAGGCTATAATGTTTCTAAGTATTTCTTAAAAACACAAACTAGTTATTTTTGCATAGCAGGTTAGTGATGCTTGCTCATCAATACGATTTATATTCAATTATATATAGAATAATGTAACATACAAGACCAACGAACCCCAAATTTTCATCCTCTTTTTGTGCTTCAAATTGAAACTAATTTAGAATTATCTAAACATTAACATAGATTTAGTTGAGACAATGTATTGTTTACAAATCTGTTTACAGTAAATTTAAATTTGGAATTCTGTAAATAACCTTATTAGAGTTTGGTGTTAGGATTGATTTATTTGCCAATAATTCATTGACCATTTACTGTGTGCCAGGAACTATTGTATAGACATTATTGTATAGAAACAGCAGTGAATAAAACAGCCCAAAAAATTCTTGCTTATATGAGATTTGCTTCCTAGTAGAGAAAACATAATTTTAAAATGACCAAGTAAATTATTATTATATTAAAAGATTATGTGCTCTAGAGAAAAGTAAAGCAGATAGGAAGTCTCAGGGATGGGGGTGATTTGCAATTTTATATTGAATGGTCAGAGGAAGTCCCACTGAAATAATGAAATTAAATGGAGACTTGAAATAATTGAAGAAGCGAGGCATGAACATAGCAGGTAGGGAGATGAGCAAGCACAAAGACCATGAGGAAGAACATGCTTAGATTTTTCAAGGAGCAGCAAGGGGACCTATGTGTCTAAAGCAGAGTGAAAAAGGGAAAAAGAAGTAGAAGATGAGGTTGGAGAAATGAAGGAGGACCATAATAAGTAGGGCCCTATAGATAATTATAAAACCTTTTCCTTATACTTTTATTGAGATGAGGAGTCCTTAGGAAGCATTAAGCAGAGGAGTCTCATGATATGACTGACTTTTTAAAGGAATCAATATGACTACTGTGTTGACAATAGGCTATGGGGGACAAGAGTGGGGGTTAGAGATCTTTTCATTTAGAAAATCAGGAATACACAACAAACATGGCACAATTTTTAAAAGTATAACCATTTTATTATTAAAAGAAAATTGCCATGTTATTTGTCACAATTTCAAGTGATGATCAAAAAGAAATATAATTACAATAGTATATAAAATCTTACTGACATTATTCCAACCATAGCCTTTTTTCTTTGACTCATCTTTTTCTCATTCTCTTCATACAGTACTTTTCCTTTTCTTTTTTCCTTCTCTAACTTCAACCCTCATGAAATGTCCTACTTCTCAATCTCCACATGTAAACTAGCCTCCTCCTTTTGAAAATTACTGTCACACACACACACACACACACACTCATTTTGTGGTAGAGTTCTCAAAATGGCAACGGACTCAAAACTGAAAAAAAAAAATGTCTCAGAACTTCTTAATAAAGATAGTTACTGAATCACATATCTTCTAGGTTAAGTGCTCATATAATGGATTATTTCAAAAGAAATCCTTTCTCTGCTTAATTACCTAACCTGGCATATTTTCACAGTATCTTTTTATATTTGTAAGAAATATGCATTTTTAAAAAGAACAAGCATGCATCAAAAAAATCATGTTACTTATTTTGCTTACATGTAAACAGTTTAAATTAATATAAAAGCAGAATTTTTTTTTTTTTAAATATATTTTTAGGAGGACTTTAGCAAATTCCTACTTTTTCTTCTATGAGGTTTAAACTCTTTTTCCAACTGATTATGGTAATAAATAGCTGGGTATAAAGATTTTTGGTAGGATTCCCTCTTCTTGCACTGCAAACGTTTCAACATACTGATGTACATAATTATCTTGTCTTTGGAGAATTTCAAGTGTGCTGTTTTTTATTGTTGTAGTCAGAAGCCATGCATGTGAAGTGGATCCATATGGAATGCCAGGGGGATGCTCACACATCTGTCTGCTCAGCAGCAGTTACAAAACGCGGACCTGTCGCTGCAGGACGGGCTTCAACTTGGGAAGTGACGGCAGGTCGTGCAAAAGTATGTTGTTAAAATCAAACATTTTGCCAGCAGCCACTGCTTCAGGATAGGTTTATTTTTTTTTATTATTAATTGGGGACGTCAACATCAGGAATAATATAAGACTTCAGCAGGTGAAATTTGCCTGCAAAATGTACCAGCCATTTTTCTCAGTATTCAGGGTTTTTCGTTTGTTTTGTTTTGTGATGATGGGAATGAGAAACTGAATCAGGCTATAGAGTCACTAAATTTATGGATCCCTGGGAAACATACTTTAGGGTATATTTTTAGGAAGATCCTTTCCTTAATTCCTTAAAGAAGGTTTTTGGTCTAATGAGACTGAATATTTGGTTAACCATATTTTCTCTTATCTGAACTAAGAAGCAGCTCCTAGTAATAGGTGTGTTGTTTAGTCCAACAGAAATCCACATAAAGTAATGTTTCTTCTTATCCAGCATCACTGGGGAGTGAAATTCATTTCATTATTTAATTTTCCAGGTAACTGGAGCTATACTAATTAAATATCAATCTCTTTAACAATTTTATTGAAAAGCTTTCTAACAGTAAGACATGTCTTTGTTTTATTTTTGAAATATGCTGAATAATTTGTTTCTTATTTAAATAAGCTAATACATAATTTTATACATGACTTTTGTAAACTTAGATTGTTGCCCCAAAATTAGTTAAATTAAGGTCTTTACTTGGGGTCTTCATAATCAAATATAGTAGAATGGTCCTTATAGAAATGATGTCCATGTGGAGACTGTTGTCCTTTAAATGTCCCTCAATACCATAGTTTTTAAAGTTATGGTGACTGCTTTTTACAGTGCCCATCGTGTCTCCATTTTGTTATAGCAATGGCTTTTTATTTCTGTCAGTTTTTCCTCTCTGGTCACTGTCTTGCCATCTCTTCTGACTTTCTTGTCATGTGCTCACTGAAGACTATGACATTAGATCACTAAATTTGTTAAAATTTTAAGTCTAAATGGTAGCACAAATATCTTTTTAATCAAACACCCAGGAGGCTCAACTGTGATAAAATATATGTATTAGTATTTTGTTTTCATTTCTAACTTTGTATTAAATGCTGGGTCTCCTGTTCAAGAGATCCTCTGGATAACTGAGAGAAGTCTCAAGATGAGTGAAGTTGCGCACGCACGTGCGTGTGTGTGTGTGAGACCAGCCTTTAAACTGGTGTGGTTACTACTTGAAAAGTGATGGCATGTCATAAAAAATGCAACCATACACATTTATATATACGTATTTGCATGCATGCATACATACATACATACGTACATACATATGTTTGGGGGAAAATAGGATCACAGTTGTCTAAGCTTTAATCACCCTTAATATAGTGTATCAATCAAGGTACATTTACATTAACAGAGACAATTCTAGTTATATTAAGCAGAAAAGATGGAATGCAAATAGATAGGTTCTTACACAATCAATGAAAAGCCTGAAGCAATAGGTTCTAGACTCAGTCCTCAGAACATCCCTCAAAACCACCATTGAACTACCCTGGCTTCAGATTGGAAACCTGACACACTCAGAAGCCAGGCATTGGGAAGCTACAAATGCCAATGGTAACTTCAAAAACACACCATTTTAACTAATATCCAGGAATCTCCACAACTTGCACCACAACTGCTCCCTCCAGAAATATGTCACAACTGATAGTCTCTACTGGCAAACAAAACAAAGCAAAACAAAACAAAACAACACAACACCCTCTTCCTTGCCTCTTGATATACACAAAGGAAGAACACTAATGTGGAAAAATTCAATTTCTCCTTTGGATGAATACCAACAGAAGTAGAAAAAAGCAGCCTCATTTCCATACCCCAAATGTGGGTTAGTACATCTTATTATAGGTACTTAAAACTAGGCCCATCACTCTATGAGTGTCTCTGAAATGTAGTTTTTAGTTTCAATTGTCTATCGTACAAGAAAACATACCAGAAGAAACTTTAAAATGGGTTTTGAACGACTAAAATAAGTGACTTAAGTAAACAATGGGAAAAAAATCGTTATTCTTATTTAAAGCATACACACACAGGGACACCCCGGGGGTTCAGTTGGTTAAGCATCTGACTCTTGGTTTTGGCTCAGGTCGTGATCTCAGTGTTGTGCGATTGAGTCCTGGTTGGGGCTCTGCATTCAGCAGGGAGTCTGCTTGAGATTTTCTCCCTCTGCCCACCCTGCACCCCCCGTCTCCTGCTTGCGCTCTCTAAATAAACAAACAAACAAATAAATAAAATCTTTAAAAAATATAAAAAATAAAACATACACACACACATACATTAAACCAATGAAATACCAGGTTTACTGAATACCAGTGACAACATCAATTAAAAATAAACAGCAGGATGCCTGGGTGGCTCAGTCCGTTAAGCGTCTGCCTTCTACTCAGGTCATGGTCACAGGGTCCTGTGACTGAGTGCCGCATTAGGCTCCTTGCTCAGCGAGAGGCCTGCTTCTCCCTCAGCATGCTGCTTCCCCTGCTTGTGTGCTCTCTCTCTCTGACAAATAAATAAATAAAATCTTTAAAAGAAAAAAACATTAGCAAAAGTGGGTATGGTGAAACTAGTATTCTTATGCATTATTAATAGAATTGGAAATTGATATCACTGTTGGAAAGACATTTGATAAAATATTTTTAAAAAACTATAAAACTGACAGTGTTAAGAAATTATCCTTCTTTTGACTGAAGAAATTCATTGTAAATGTATTTATAAAACAAAAACCCAGAAAACAGTCTAAATATCCGACAATAAGTAAGCAGCTGACTATATCATATTGCCTCTCTAGCAGGTAACATGATGCTGTCGTTGAAAATAATGTTTTGGGGGCGCCTGGGTAGCTCGGTCAGTTAAGCGTCTGCCTTCGGCTCAGGTCATGATCTCAGGGTCCTGGGATCGAGCCCCACATTGGGCTCCCTATTCAGTGGGGAGTCTGCTTCTCCCTCTCCCCCCTGCTTGTGCTTCCCAACTCAAAAAAAAAAAAAACCCTTAAAAAAAAAAAAAAAAAAAGAAATAATGTTTTGAAGACTTTAATGACAATAAAATACAATTTTTTAAAAATGAGGGTACTAACTTGTATATATAAGGTTCCTATTTTTTTTAAAGATTTTATTTATTTATTTGACAGAGAGAGAGAGAACAAGCAGGAGGATTGGCAGTCAGAGGGAGAGGGAGAAGCAGGCTCCCCAAGGACAGGGAGCCCGATGCGGCTCTCTATCCCAGGACCCTGGGATCATGACCTGAGCCGAAAGCAGTCGCTTAACCAACTGAGCCACCCAGGCGTCCTAAGATTCCTATTTTTATTTTTTAATTTTTTTTAAGATTCCTATTTTTAAAAAACAAAAGTATCTATGTATATAAAGTTGGTAGAAAATGTTAATTTTCAAATAAATCTGTACTACTTTTAAGTAATATGCAATATTATTTTTAAAAAATACTCTTGAAAGTAGGTGGACACTGAGAAGCTGTAAGGGCAATGAGGAAGAAGGATGTTAATATTCTTTACCAGTAATTCCATTTCTATAAATGTATACTTAGAGATCATCTAAGAAAATGTGTAAAATGTTATGTTGAAGAAAAACATGCTTATCTCAGCATTATTATAATAATGAAAAGATAAAATCAACTGGGGAACAGTTTGACAAATTATCATATATTATACTGATCATACTGAAAGAATGAATGTAAGGCTTAAAATAATGGATTAACATAGAACATAATTTTGATGCTAAGATTTAATAATAAAAGCAGAATATAAAATTGAGTGTCCTCTTCTATATAATTAATAGCACATTAGAAAAATAACTAAATAAATTAAATTTGAAATAGTCACATGAAGGAATACATATAACAGCAAAAATAAGTAAACAATAACTGCAACAACCATGGATGAATATTACAAATATAATAAGAATAAAATTAGAATTCACACATGAAATTCAAACATGCAAAATCAAACAATGTACTGTTGGGAAATACATGCAACATATGAACTAAAACTTGACGAAATACACAATAAACAAAATAATCAGGATATTGGATGTCTTTGGGATGAAAGGGGAATAGGAAAAAAAGGGGTGGGGAATTGGTTTAGGGCACATGCATACCTTTTAGTGTTCTGGAAATATTTTAAGATCTGTGCCAGGTGCATGAGATTTATTTTTCTTTATATATTAAGATATAATAAATACAAGTTTATATACATTTAATATTCAGTAACACAATTTTTTAAAGAAAACGAGAGAAAGAAAATATATAAACTGACAATATTGTTTGTATTGAGGGTATTGAGTTTATGAGTAATTACTCATTTTTTTTCTCCTTTTTTCTCCAAATTTTCTATAGTTTAGTTATTTTACTTTGCTAAGAATCTCACTTATGGTACTGTTATGCCATATAATTGAATCATTTGTATCCTCAGTTTTATTATTAAAACTCAGTAAGTTTTCCATTTTATATAAAGTATTTTCTTCAAATTGTATGGACCAAACTAAGTCAATTGCTCTAGAAATTGGAGAGCCTGGCATGTATTTCGTATGAAAGTCTGAAGGAGTCAATTCACTCTGTAGAAAAAGCTACATTGATTCTAGCATTTTAACCTGGGAAATAGTGTTTTGTTTGGAGTTTTTGTTTTTGTTTTGTTTTGTTTTGTTTTTGATAAGGGCTGTGTTGTACATCAGAGTTACTGGGAGACACCATCAACCTCTAACATTCTAATTAAGATGTAAAGAAAAAAGTGAATGCTTTAACTGGCATTTTATTTCATTTCTTTAAAAAAATAAATCACTTGTTTAGACATTTGTAATATATTCTCCTGCACGTTTGTGATACTGTGTGATTCTATTTGTTTGCCTTTTGACAGCCTTAGATGCAAACTCTGAGAAGGGATGTTTTAAATATTCTGTAGTTTTTAGCATTTTCAGACATAATGAATGCTACAGTTAGTATCTACAGAATGTGTTAGATAGATTGTAATGAATTGTAAAATTAAATGTGCCGGATGTTTTAATAAATGCCCATTTTACTGTTACCAGTTATCCAATGATCTGTCATGTTTTTGCTATACAGACTGTTACAGACAAAAGAATAATTAACTAAATATAACCCATTCACGGAAGTAATTTCTGTTTTAATTAAAGTAATGCAATTAGCTGGCCTCCTTGCATCAAGATACATTTGGCATATTTTAGAGTTTAATTTTTGGTATTGAATTTAAAAAATGCTAATTGTGCCAGTTAATTAAACAGTGGCATTCTGCAGTGTACAGAAGATTAGGCAGCCTCAGTTGTTTGTGTTTGTAATCTTTCTTCTGCAGGACCGAAGAATGAGTTGTTCCTCTTTTATGGGAAAGGACGCCCAGGAATTGTTAGAGGAATGGACTTGAATACCAAGATAGCTGATGAATACATGATCCCCATAGAGAATCTGGTAAACCCTCGTGCTTTAGATTTCCACGCAGAAACCAATTATATCTACTTTGCTGACACCACCAGTTTCCTAATTGGCCGGCAGAAGATAGATGGCACAGAGCGAGAAACCATCCTAAAAGATGGTAAGTGATAATATGTAATATTAACAGCAAACTGCCCCACGGATACAGCGCTGGGAAAGGATAAATCCGACATATGTCAAACTCACTTCAACCAGAACCTAAGTACTTACTGTTGATTTAAAAACAGTTGTTGATTGAATTTTCTTCATTATTTCTACCTGTTTTTCACACACCAGCATATTAAAACCTCCATGATAAAATGGAACTTGGAATTGTCCACCACATTTTAAACATTACTGGAATTAAATTAAGCTACTTATTCACCTTCATGGAAAATATAGATTTACAATTATATGTTTATAGGGCTATATGGCAGAACATAAGATTTAACAGGACATTAGAGACTTGTGTAATATTTGATTCTTACTAGGATATTGGTCATGTCATTCAGAGTATATTAAAAATATCAATGTCCCCATTGTCATTGCATTTCTTGCATATTGTTTCTTTATAAATCATTAAAACTGACTTCTCCAGAGTTGCCCTTGAAATATCTGTATTCACAGAGATACTTTGTTTATATCTAGTTTTACTTATAAATATTTATATGCAAGACTATATTTGCAAACATATATGCCTATACTTTATTAAAACAGTGTATTTTACAAATTTCATGGCTTAAGAACAACCAATCAAGTAACAAAATAATGTAACTTTGGTATAAGTAGAAAATATCTTTAATAATCAAGCAAACCAAATCTTTGACTACTAGTCAGTCACCTTTAGACATGTTCAGTTATGATTCTGGACCTCAGTTTCCTCACATACACACCCTGCTCACTTCTCAAATATTTTAAAAATCCTTGATTTAGGGAACATTAATTATATGTTTATTAGATGAAGAACACTGTGTTAGCTATCTTAGGAGATAAAAGGAATGTTAGAAAGTGGCTACTGCCTTCAAGGTGTTCATAATCTACCTTTGGAGAGAATATAAATGCACAAAAAATGTAAATGCTTTGCAGCATTTAATTTAATTAATAAGTTCAAAGAAGACCTAAAGAAAATATATGATTATTGGAGAGTATCTGTGTAATGGGTCTCCACAGGGAGGAAGAGACGTCTTTATGTTAGTGTTCCTAGAGAACTTTGTGTGCAGGAGGTGGTATTTGGGCTAGATCTTAAAGGAAGAATGTTAAAGGGGAGGGGAGGATAATTTCAGCCACCAGGAATTCTGTAGAAAAAAGAAAAAAAAAATCAAGTACTACAGAAAGAGGATGAGGGGAACATTAAGTAGATCACTACAGGAGGTTTAGGTTACAGGGAATAGGGTCAGAGGAACAGTGGAAAGTGAGAGGTGATGAAATCAAAGACTGAAATGTGAGGTGAAGGGGCTTGGAGGAAATCCTGAAGGGCTAAGAGGCAGGAAATGCTTTTGAGTCAAAGAATAACGTGAATGAAAAGATATTTTAGGAGAATCAGTCTGGTGGTAGAGTGCAGAATGGAGCAGAGAGGAAGGAGAGAGAATAAAAGCAGATATGGACTAAAATTATTTACAGCATGAGTGCTAATGAGGGGTGGTCTTTCCTGACTTCATGGGAATGGGGTAGCATAAGGAGATTATTCATTCAATTCAGGTTCGCTATAAATCAAACCTTGAATGATAAAATGTACACTTTCCACAAGTGACAGACGGAGTGTTAAAATGAAAAAAATCCCTGTTTTTTTTTTTTTATTACTGTTGTTGTTTATAGTTTACTGATTAAGGCAATATAAAGCCACCATGACTTTTTAGAGAGGCTAATTAGAGTTAAGATTTTTACCTTAAATTGGATGTGACAGAGGCTTTCTGCCCACTTTTCTCTGTCATGTGATTTCAAGTGATAGAAAATGGACAATTTTAGAAGGACAATAGACTTGCACATTCTCTGTAAGCAGATACATTTGGATTGCTCTGATTTTGACCTAGAAATTTTCATGAAGGACTGAAATGTAACATTGAAGGTTCTTGGTTTCCTTTCAAAAAGTGTCAGTTCCTGTGCTGTGACTGAATGTTCCAGCTAATAATCCTAACTTTGATAACAAATATCTTATCAGTGACATTGGTGGGCCTTTGCGTTTCACCACAGCAACAGAGATCAGCTCTAACAGCCGCTTGACTGCCATGCACGTCCGTACAGTGTTGCTTTGGCAGTATGAAGGTTATGAGAACATTTTGTAGATTTCACCCTTGAAATATACTTAACATTTTGATATTCCTATGCAAGGACAACTTAATGGGTTTTTTTTTTTTATTAATCTTTTTTCTAACCAGGAAGAAAGGAGAATAATAATAGACATTATGGTATAAGATTAGCATGTCAAAACAGAAGTTATATTTGGCAAATGACAACTTATCATTCTTGAAATCAGAAAAAATTATATTCTATGTGTGTTCACTAATTTAGCTAGAATATCCACCATCCAACCTGAAGACTGGGAGGCAATGCTTGGTTTGACAAATTATTTTGTAAGCTTGGTAGAAATTCTGAGTCTTAGATAAATTTGTACAGTTTGAAGTACAAGGCTATAAAGATTTTGCTGTTTGTAAATAAAACATTAATATCTTGGACATCTTTTATGTAAGCTTAGATCCTTTCTATAAAGAAAGGAAAACACCAAGAGCATTTCTAAAAAGGCCCATCTCTACTCATTCTTTGATTTTTTTTTCTCTCAGAAGTTTATGGAAAACTTCCTAAAGATAGTATATCCTAGAGTCTGTAGAATCTTGTGGGCTAAAACAGCAGTTAAATAAAAGATAAAGGAAAATTGTCCCTTTGAGATACTTACATCTATCTCAATAAGTACTGAAAATATCTATGAAATGAAGACATACTAGCAATTTAATTAAAATAGACTTCTGTAAAGACAAAGCATGTACCAATCTGTAAGTTTTTTATTCTCTGGAATTCTTGCCATAATTTTTGTAAAATTCACACTATTTCTTTTAATTAATTATTTGATTTAATTATTTGTCCAGCTAATAAATAAATTCTGCAAATGCCTTCACTGGTCCAGGTGCTATTGTAGGTGATGGGAATGCTGCAGTAAACAGGATAAAGCTTCATATTTAGTTTGTATCTAAATAATGGGAGGAAGATAATAAACAAACATATATGAACAAGATAATGATAACTGCTGTAGCAAAAATAAAGTAGGATACTGTGGTAAAAAGTAAAAGCCAATTATGAACAGGAGGCAAAATTAGACTAAGTGGTCAGGGAATTTAAAGTAGCCATTCTTGCCAGTTATAATTGTTACATTATCTAAGAGAACAAGATAGATGCTCTTTATAAGATCAAATTCACTTTTATCTTCTCGGGTGTCTTGTCCAAGATTCATTTTTCATTACAGTATGAATTATAATTTTTAACAGAAATGAAAAAAATATAAAGATGATAATTTACTATTCAATTTATTATTGTATGCATTCTGTTAATGCAGTACTTGTTACTAAACTGTATAAATTAATTCTACTGGGATACATATATCCAAATAGAAGGCATGTTAAAACAATCTTTCAGATTGTTCCATATCTTTAAAATATTAAAAAAAACACTCAAAGCATTTTTCCTGAGTTTGAAAGTTATTAATGCCTGCAGGTATAACAGAAAAACTGTACTTTCCATAGCTCCCATAATTAAACTGGAGATTTGAGGTCACCAAGTTTGTGGTAATATGTTACAAAAGCCACAGGAACTAGCAGAAAGCCTGTGCTCTTAAACACTTTATTTACTGACCTCATATATATTTTTTTATGGTGGGTTCTATTTGATTGAGATCTGGAGTGTGTACACGTTTCCACACCTCAGACTCCTCCTTTACCTGAAGGTATTTACAAGAGCCATGAAATTGGAGAACAATGAATAGCTTTGGACAGGATGCAACATAGGATCTATATTCTGATATTATGAAAAGAAGTGTAGCCAAGAGAAAGGGGAAGGAGTCTTTCTGTGCAGAACATATTCTCCAAATGACATGTTTGAAGATAATCTGTTGACATACTACAAAATGGTAGTGCCTTATTGCTTGTCCAGCATGTGAAGGATCAATCCCTATTCTTCAGCTCAGTCCCATCCCCAGAATCTCCATACTCCCTCCATGGATTTTAGAATCCAATAGTTCCTCCAATTTGTTGGTTTGAAATATATGATATTATACCTGGGACATGAATTATTATACACTATTGTAATATTTTGAACCCTCACTATCACTACCACCACCACCACCCACCTACACCCCCCGATCCCCCCAGATATGACTACCACCTTAGGACTCACTTCAGAACTCCAGAAATATTTCCAGGCCTCTACTCTAACTGATCCTAGGGTGGCTACTTACAACAGATTACAGGATTTGATCTGTTCCCAAATGACACCAATCTTAGAGTAAGATTATCATTTTCTAGAGATCATGATTTGTCCTTGGATTTCAATGAACTTCGTCACTGTATACCTTTCTAGGAATTTCTTTTTCTTTTTTTTTTTTTTTAAAGATTTTATTTATTTATTTGACAGAGAGAGACACAGCGAGAGAGGGAACACAAGCAGGGGGAGTGGGAGAGGGAGAAGCAGGCTTCCCCGCGGAGCAGGGAGCCTGATGCGGGGCTCGATCCCAGGACTCTGGGATCATGACATGAGCCGAAGGCAGACGCTTAACGACTGAGCCACCCAGGCGCCCCTCTAGGAATTTCTAGTGTGTCATAAAGATCCAGTTTGTTGTGTGTGGATTTATTTTATTTTTATTTTTATTTTTGTTTTTATTTTTATTCCAGTGTAGTTAACATGTTGTATTAGTCTCAGGTGTACAATATAGCAATTTAACAATTCCATATATTACTCAATGCTCCTCAAGCTTAATCCTCTTCACCTATTTCATGCATCCTCCCACCTACCTCTTCTCTGGTAACCCTCTAGGCTTTCTATTCTATTGATCTGTGTCTATTTTTGTGCCAGTACCATACTGTTTTGATTACTACAGCTTTGTAATATAACTTGATGTCTGGAATTGTGATACCTCCCGCTTTGTTTTTCTTTTTCAAGGTTGCTTTGGCTACTCGGGGTCTTCTGTGGTTCCATACAAATTTTAGGATTGTTTGTTCTAGTTGTGTGAAAAATGATGCTAGTATTTTGATAGGGATTGCATTAAATCTTTAGATTGCTTTGGGTAGTATAGACATTTTAACAATATTTGTTCTTCCTATCCATGAGCATGGAATATCTTTCCATTTGTCTGTGTCATCTTGAATTTCTTTCATCAGTGTTTTATAGTTTTCAGAGTACAGGTCTTTTACCTCTTTGGTTAAGTTTATTCCTAGGTATTTTATCATTTTGGGTGCAATTGTAAATGGGATTGTTTTCTTAATTTCTCTTTCTGCTCCTTCATTATTAGTGTATAGAAATGCAATGGATTTCTGTACATTCATTTTGTATACTGCAACTTTACTGAATTCATGTATCAGTTCTGGTAGTTTTTTGGTGGAGTCTTCAGGGTTTTCTGTATATAGTATCACGTCATCTGTAAATAATGAAAGTTTTACTCCTTCCTTGCCAATTTAGATGACTTCTATTTCTTTTTTTTTTAAGATTTTGTTTATTTATTTATTTATTATTTATTTATTTAAGAGATAGCGACAGTGAGAGAGCACAAGCAGGGAAGTGACAGAGGGAGAGGGAGAAGCAGGCTCCTCTCTGAGCAGGGAGCCTGATGTGGGGCTTGATTCCAGGACCCTGGGATCATGACCTGAGTTGAAGGCAGATGCTTAACGGACTGAGCCACCACGTGCCCATGGATTCCTTTTATTTCTTTTTGTTGTCTGATTGCTGTGGCTAGAACTTTCAGTACTATGTTGAATAAAAGTAGTGAGAGTGAATATCCTTGTCTTGTTCTTGACCTTAGGGGAAAAATCTCACCCTTTGTTCTTGGATGTCAGTGAACTTCAGCATTATTAACTCTCTAGTAATTTCTAGTTACAAAGAGCCAGTTTTACAGTGATGAAACAAACATGTTGAGCTATCAGTAGGAATTATGTTAGAAAGTTCTCATGAACTTTGAGTAGTGAGTATGCCTTGCAAAACATTTTAAAATTGAGAACAACCTTTTACTCTGTGCTATTAGATTACAGGTACATATCAATCTCATTTTTCTGACATTAACTCTTAAAGGAAAAGCTCTGAGATTCTGAGAGGTGTAGACTCTGGCTAACAATTAAAGAAAATAATGAATACATTTATCAGTCATGAGACATTTCCTAATTAAAACTTTAAGAAGTGATTTGTGAGCATTTGTAATTCTTGAGAATCTAATTGTTATTGTCCTACTGAGTAGCAAGTTTATAGCCTGTTTGCACGTACTGACTCCCATTGACTATCAATAAGATATTTTTTCCAGAATTCATTGGAGATTTGAATCCTCAAATATGGGTTCAGTTCCATTGTTAATTTGCTAGTATATATTTCTCATATTTTTTTATGTTTCTCATGAAGTATATGAGATATTTGAAAAAAAAACCCTAAGCCAATATATATCTTTTTGTCTGAAGAGTTGACATGAATAGAAGAAGCTTGAAATCTGGATTCTAAAATACAGTGTCATAAAAAAAATGGAATTGGTCATGTGGCTAATGAATCTGGGGAAGCATAGAGAAGATATCTTTCCCCTTATTTGTTTCCACACATCATAAGCGTATATACCAGACATAATACATGCTATTTGTACTACAAAGGTATGCATACAACATACTACAAATACATGGATATACACATTAGCTGAGAATAGCTCTAGAAGCTTCTACAAAAAGTCTATTTTCTTATAAATGCTAAATTGCTGGTAAAGTCAAAAGAAAAAATGTGAAAATACTTGGTAATCTTCAAAGTACCATTAGAGTATTATTACAAATATAACCATTATATTAATAGATATTCTGATTAGTATAATTTTTTGCACATTTTAAATAAATTGCCAGTTTTCAGTATAAATTAAAAGAAATGCATTCCACCTAGTTGCTTAATTATTCTTAGTAGTATGTGATTTTTATTTGTGACTTAAGAAATCACTTGGGAATCCTTTATTAACCCAGGACTACTATTGTAAACATTGACTGTAATTGTACTATTGCTTAGGTTAATACCGATTTCTGATTAAAAAACAAGTTTGATAAATTATTCTTGGCTGACATGACGGTGGGGGTCCTAGAGTAGGAAATGCTAGTTCAAATTGCGGGGCCAGATAATATCCACAATGCAAGTTGAGCAACTTCCCATGAAACTTGCCATTTTGAGTGGACTTAGGGGAGTGGTAAATCATCGTATGTGTAACAAATACATCAAAAATGTGACTCTGACCTATCTAAAGCATAACTTTATTTTTTGTCTCCCATTTGGCTTTGAAAATTTATTTTGTAAACTCTCTTACCAGCAAAATTTTGACAGCAAAACTTGATCAAATCCCAGTCCTTTCTGCTCCCAACTAGGCAACTGACAGACTTCTTAGTCACTTTAAATCAGAAACACAGCATCAGTTTGGTAAGTAGAATGCCTAATCCATTCCACTATGTGTACATGTATTTCACAATTCTAAATTCAATATATCATCAAATCTTCCCTGCTTATCATTTGTGGTTGTCTTCTGGCTAGAAGCCTGGAAGAGGAAAGGAAGACATATTTGGTTCCTTGTTTTTCTCTGCCTTGCATTTATTTTCCCTGCCACCCCTCCCAGCTTGCTAGTCAGTTACCAGTGCTCACTTCTCAACATTGGCGGGAACTGATTAGAGGGGTATGAGTGGTTAGGAGTGATTAGAGGGGTATGAGTGTTTAGGAGTGATAAGGAGATAGCAAGGGTCTTATTTGAACTAGTCCCATTGTAATACTGGCCTCTCTCTGAACATGATGGATCTTTAAAATTTACTTTCTTGAGGGATTTGGGTATGTGTGTGTCTCTATGTCTGTGTGTGTGCGTGTGTAAGCTTTTTGGGGGTTTTCTGTTGGATCTCACTAATTTCATTTCCCTTGGCCAAAGTGTATGAAACTCTATGCTCGTGACTTTGCTTCCCTGAATATCCGGTTCATGCCCATCCTGTTATTGTTTGAGTCCTTATACCCTGCTGGGCAACTTTGTACTTGACCAAAGACATTCCTATGCCAGCATTCTCTTCTGTGTGGTCTACAGAATAATTTGCAAACCTTCTGCCCTAATAAATTCTGGGAGTACAGATATAGTGCAAATCAACCACTACTACTTTGCCACCAGAGTTCATCTTAGCTTTTTCAGATGTGAGACGTTTTTAGGCATTAGTTATGTGCATTTGGGAAAACCAACTGTTGAGAGCTCAGTTCAAAGATCTCTCAGAAGTCCTATAGAAACTCTATCACTAGAGTTGAGGTGAAGGGCATTTCTCCAATGTCTCTTTCCTATTGCCTTGGGAGATTGAAGGGCGGGGACTAGAGACTTAGAGAACGGCAACATCTCCGAAGTTCACTTCTCTTTACATTCTCTTCCCTTTATACCAATGACCCTGTTGAGGCATCCAAGAGCTGTAGAAACAAATCTGATCTAGTTCATTGTAAAATATGAGAACTTTTTTTTCTCACACTCATTTTGATATTTTTTTCATCATTTTGACTCATAATCCAAGCTTTAATTTTAACATCCCATTATAAATGTCACAGTGAGTTACTGTTGCTCCTAATTCTGCAACCAAATTGCCAATGTTCTAATAGTCATTAGGCAGTGGTCCAAATGACACCTGGAAAGAAAAACAACTGTAAGACTATTTTTGAAAATTCATTTAAACATACAGGTGGTAACAAATAGTATTTTCACTCTCCTTTATCTCCTAGTTCCTTTTTTTAATCTAATTTTAATATCACCTAGATTCTTAATTTTTATCTTAAACACTTTAAAAGAAGGATTTTGCAAGGCTTAGAATTGAGTCTTTTCAAACTAAAAAAGTGTTTAAAAATAATAATAAAAGCACACACTAAAGCTCTCAAGAGGTTACATGACAGCGCCATCCCTAGCCATGAGGTGAAAGAGCACCTCTTCACCTTCTCATCTTTTCCTCCGATTGTAACAACTCAAACTTTGCCTATCATTTATATTTTTAAGTGGATGGAATACTAGATGTGGCATATTTCCTAAAATGTTATATTTCTGGTCAGTGAGTTTTATCATCTGAGTTAATTTTCTGTCCAGATTCTTCAGAATCACAAAATATATACAAATTAAAATTATTTTCCGTCCCAGACTAGCATTGGCTCTCAAATAAATGAAAAAAAATTGCTTATTCACTGTGCATCACAAGTCATAGAACTGTTGCTATTAATTAATTCCCATTGACTATACTGTTCTACCTTATGCCCCAGAGAAAATTATGTTACTTTTGGATATCACGGTCATGAATTGTGAGTTGAACAAGTTGGGTTATGGGGAGTGGGCTCTAGCAGAAGAAAACTAGTGTACCTAGCCATATGTATATACATTCTATAACCTCTCTACCACAGATTGATTTGACGATAAGCTTTGCCACGTATATTTAACTATATTTAGAGTCAAAAATATTGGATTAAATGTCAATCATATTAGTTATTTTGTATCATATAAACAAAAACCTTTAAGTAATGGATTTCTTTTTTTTCTTTCTTTTCTTTTCTTCCTTCCTTTCTTCCTTCCTTCCTTTCTTTCTTTCTTTCTTTCTTTCTTTCTTTCTTTCTTTCTTTCTTTCTTTCTTTCTTTCTTCTTTCCTTCTTTCTTTTTTCTTACCACACTGGCTATATCAACTGGTATTCTTTTATTCTATCTAAAAATGGCTACAAATTTTATTCTGAATACCTGTATTTTTCTTCTGATAATCTCTAGCTGTTTTTATAATTTTATTTTTAAAAATCAGGTTTATTGTAACATAATTTACATATAGTAAAATTCACCTTTTTCTTAAGGAAATAGTTCAATGTATCCAGATGAACAATCAATACCACAATCAAATTAGAATATTTCCATGTCCCCAGAAAGTTCCCTCATGTCCCTAACAGCTACTAGTCTAATTTCTACTCTGGTCTAATTTTTCTTTATTTCTTTTTACCTTTTCTGAAATGTCAGAAAAGTTTCATTATATAGTGAATAGCTTTTGAGTTTGGATTGCTTCACTTAGATAATGCTTTTGAGATTCCTCCATGTTGTTGAATGTATCTATTCATTCTTTTTTATGTTGGGTTATGTATGGATGTTCCACAAGTTTTTTATTCTTTTACCAGTTCATTTGGGTTGTTTCAAGTTTAGTCAGTTATGACGAAAGCTATTATAAGCACTTGTATACGATATATTGTGTAGACATGTGTTTCATTTCTAAAAGTGGATTGCCTGGTAATATGGTAAGATTATGTATTACTTTACAAGAAAATGCTAAACCAAAAATGCCAAACTTCAGTGTGTCCAAACTGTTTTTCAAAGTGGCTGGACCATTTTACTTTCCCAACATCAAAGTATGAGAGTTCCAGTTGTTCTGCCTTCTCGTCAATGCACACAGTATTATCAGTCTTTTTCATTTGAGCCATTCTAATAGGTGTATATTGATAACTCATTGTTTTAATTTGAAGGTTTCTACATTAAGGTCATCTTAGGGTCTGATTTTATTGACAGCTGCACCTCTTCTGTTGACCAGTTTATCTCAATGAGTTGTCTGTCCTTTTTTGTTTTTTGTATCTCTCATAATTATTTATTAAATGTCAAACAATGAATTAAAAAAAAAAAACCTTAGAGATTCAAATTAGTAAAATTTATGCCTGGAGACTAAGCATATCTCTTCTGTCAGTTATTAGTGTGGAGAGTTTGGTCAATCTATTCAGTAATTGGATTGGATTTAGATTTTGTTCTTATTATAGTTACCTTTGGTAAACCAAATCTTTCAGATCCCTCCAGTGATGGGCTGATACTACCTTGTGCTTTATGAGGAGACTTGAGTATGCTTGCTCATGCCTCAGCTTTCAACAGTCCATTAACAGCTGCCTTACTGAGAGATCTCTCTCTACACTCTTACCCTTCCCTCAGTAAGATTATTGTGCTGTTACTAAGTGAGAAGCTTCTATTGGGTAGAAGAGGGGCTCTCCATTTTCTTGGTTCAGACTTGGTCTCAGGTCCTGTGTCGTGTCTGGGGTTTTGAGGTGGGTCTTTCTGTGCCTCTTCTCCCTTGGCAGCCAGTGTCTTCCATGTTCTGTGGGAAGTCCTGGCCTGTAAATAATCTGCTGCTGCAGGCCCCAGGCTAGTAGCAAATATCTGTGTTTTTTGTTTGTTGTTTTGTTTTGTTTTGTTTTGTTGCTGTTGCTCTTCGTTTTTGTATGAACCCAAGATTATGGGTTCAAGCAGCTTTACTCTGCTTCTTCCAGGGATGAACAGCTTTGCTTCTCCTGTTCCCTCAGCATCAGTATACCGTTGATTGGACCAGTGGCAGTAGAGTTTCTTACTCTTCTCCAAGACTAGTGTTGCTTGTTCTGAATTAACAAACTTGTGGTAGGACCAAGGGTTTTCCTACCCCTCCCTCAGGGTCACATGGCTCTGGCTTCTATCCTTCCCTCAAGGGTAGCTAATCTTTACAGATCGCTTTACCTTTGAGGAAGGGAAGGTTTCCTGTACCTTTTCCTGTGGCAGGTGATTTTTTGTTTCTATACCCTCCTCACAGTCAGTGGATCTTTGTCTTGCTTTTAAGAGTGGGAAAGTCTCCTTCTCCATCCCCAGTGGTTTAAGGGATTTCCTTTGTATGTGAGAATTGGATATTTCATCTTGTTGCCTTGGGATCTCAGCTTTCATTTGAACTCAAGAAAAGTTATGATATTGTACATTATTGGACTTTCTCTTATTGTTATGTGTTTCAATATTCTTTTGCAGCTTTCTGCATCCTAAATAAAGCTCAATGCTATATGTCTATAATTCATTAATGCAAATGGGAATTTA
The DNA here is from genome assembly GCF_004348235.1 of Phoca vitulina. Lineage (NCBI taxonomy): Eukaryota > Metazoa > Chordata > Mammalia > Carnivora > Phocidae > Phoca > Phoca vitulina. Next base: position 87,064,528 of record NW_022589704.1, read on the forward strand.
AAGAACAAGATTGAAATATTTTTAAAGATTTTATTTATGCATTTGACAGAGAGGGAGAGCACAAGTACGCAGAGTGGCAGGCAGAGGGAGAGGGAGAAGCAGGCTCTCCGCTGAGCAGGGAGCTGGACGCGGGGCTCGATCCCAGGACCCCAGGATCATGACCTGAGCCGAAGGCAGCCGCTTAACTGACTGAGCCACCCAGGCGCCCCCTAAGATTGAAATATTTTTAAAAACTGCTTTATCTCCCTTCACCTTAGCGTTAGAAGCAATTCTTAAAAATACCAAGTACTGCTTATGAATACATTGAATCTCTTGTGATGCTTTTAAACATCCACAGTTTACACATAAAAAAATTTCACTTGATGCAAAAAGATTTGTGTTTTCTATTTTTAATAAGCTCATATTGAATCTTTTAACCAATAAATAAATAAATAAATAAATAAATAAATAAATAAATGTCATGATGGGAGTTTTCACTTTGCAAAAAGAAAAATAGCTTAATGCTTTATGTTATCAGAAAAACATCTGTTATTAAAGAGATGGTACAAGAAGCCTATCTGAAAATCTGACCGTTATTTATTGCTAAGATTTCTATTTATTTATCTATATAAAACATTATTTAATTACCAAAGATCTGCCAGATAGTAGGTGAAGTGTTCATCTAAAATTATAAGATTGTTGTTCTCAAAGAATCTGCATTCTAGTTTAATGCATCTATCAGATTACAAATGAATCAAAGGACTATATATAAGACCAAGCAGACAATTAAGCCAGACTTTGCCCTCTATAATAATAAAAATTAGTGGAAAATATTAACAAAATATATTGATAACAGCACTGAGAAATTGAAAAAAGTATACCATGAGTCATCAGAAATAATGAAAATTTTCTAGCTAGAGTACCTATTGGATCATATTGACCAGAGAGCAAGAAACCATAGCCTAAAACATCACAAGTATAAACTTCAAATATCAGAGGTGAAAGGGAGAACCCTATGATCTTAATAAAGACTAAAAAAGATTTTATTTATTTTTAAAGATTTTTATTTATTTTTTGACAGAGAGAGAGAGACAGCGAGAGAGGGAACACAAGGAGGGGGAGCCGGAGAGGAAGAAGCAGGCTTCCCGGCGAGCGGGGAGCCCGACGTGGGGCTCGATCCCAGGACCCTGGGATCATGACCTGAGCCGAAGGTAGACGCTTAACGACTGAGCCACCCAGGCACCCCAAGACTAGGAAAGATTTTAAAAAAGAAGTCCTTAAGGCAATCTTTAAAGCAATTTAATAATTAAGTGAATTAAAAATAATGGGTTCAGTTCAATCCATCCCCTCTGGCATTAATTATGCTCCTAAAAAACACACTAAAAGAATGGGTTGAGATGTGTCTATTTGTTTAAGTGAACAAAAAAAAAAAAAAAAAAAAAGAGTCCACCTCAAAAGTGTACAAAAATAAAGCTTAAAGAGCACAAAAAATATAAAATTTAGGAAAATGTGTTTTTTTATGGCATTGGAATATGGAACATTTTTCTTAAGATGTAAAACCCAGAGGCTATTAAATAAATTATATATATATATTTTTATATGTATATATATGTGTGTATATATATATTTAATGACAAGGGGTTTATAAGCAAGGAGAAAATACACAAAAGTCTTGACAACATATATAACAGAAAAGAATGATTATTTTACAGAATGAAGACAATGTCAGAAAAAAATTAAAGAATATTTGTCAAGGTAATTCATAAAAAAATACAAATTTCCTAATTAAGCACATAGAGAGATGCTCAGCATTATACTAATCATGAAAATCTAAATTAACACAATAAAATAGGACTTTTCCACCTTTATCAGATTAAAAATTTTTAAAAATTGGTAATAGATAGTATTAGGTAATAAGAAAATAACATATTTTCCACACTATTGGGGAGATGTAAATTGTTACAATGGTTTTGAAGCATTATTTGGTAATATCTATCAAAATTAAATTATATTTAATACTCAGCCCAACAATTCCATTATTGGTTATCTATCCAATTGATGTGTACACATGTTTAAATTTGTAATAACATTATTGTAATAACAAAAAATTGGAAATAGCATAAATGTCCATCAAAAGAGGTATGATGCATTTTTGCTATGAATGATACTAAGTAGCAGTTAAAATGCATGAGGTAAAGCTATATAGTTATATGAACAAACCCTAAGACAAACTGAAAAGTAAACAGAGTTGAAAATATTTTTTGCAGGCAGGATGATTCTCTTTATGTTACTATATCAATTTTTTAAGAAAGATTAATAAACTGTTTATAGTGATACCTTTAAGAAGGGCCATGTGAATTATTTTACTCACATCTGACTGTCATTTTAGAATATGTAAAACATGAAATGCAGTCATATCTTCCTTTCTTTGCCAAAACAATTTTATTGTTTAAAAAGTTAATGTTATAGGGGTGCCTGGGTGGGTCAGTTGTTTAAGCATCTGACTCTTGGTTTCAGCTCAGGTTATGATCTCAGGTTCGTGGGATCGAACCCCGTATCAGGCTCTGTGCTCAGTCCCTCTCCCTCTGCTCCTCCCCATCCCAATTCTCTCTCTCTTTTTCTCTCTCTCAAATAAATAAATAAAACTTTAAATGTTACATTTGACATACAAAATATCATTTTAAAAACTGTTTGAATGTGCCTTACTGTCTGAGACATCTTTAAGTGTCTACTATTTCCATAAAAACCAGGGACAGTTTCTCCTTGTGCAAAAAGGAAAGGCACATTTCTGCTGCTTGGCAGAGAGGAGTTTTCATGCTCACTGTCTCCCCACAGCACAAGGGACAGACAGTCCCTCTAAGAGAGGTGTTTCCCTGCCTCTCTTCTTGCACAGCAGAAGCCCAGTACTGCGTTTCCCAGCATGGGACCGAGAATGTCTGGATGTGGTCCAGATTGCAGCACCCTCTGGTTTCAGTGCTGTCCCCACACGCTCATCTAGGTGTCTTGCTGGCATTGGACCAAAATCTTCTATTTTAAAAGAAAGCAACTATTACAAAATAAAGAATATGGGTAAGCATGTTAAAAGAGAGAGAAGAAGAGTTCCAATACAGCTAATGCAACTTTTGTTCATACTAATATAAGTTGGTTTCTTCAAGTATAGATAGCTTAAAAAAAGCCCTAAATGTTCATCTTACCTCTTAGATGGATGTCGTTCTAGTTTAGTTTGTTCTTTGCCTGCTAAACCCTTCCCCCAAATCTTATACCATTGAATTTCTTCCTTTTATATTACATGAGGGATTTTTTTTCTAACTAAAGGTATGTCTTACTGTGGGCTAGTTGTGCTACAATCTTTGCCTCTTATATCTTAATAAACATCTACTTTCAGTTATGACTTAATCGGTTATTTAAAAAAATAGCTTTGGGACCAATTTCTTAACCTACACATAATTACTTTGGCAAGTCCTATATAGTATTTCACATTAGGACTACTTCAAGGATTATACAGTTAAAAGGAAGCAAAAGGAAAACATCAATTTTATCTCATAATTACCTTTAAAAAATTTAAAGTTAAACTGCTGAATCAAACAACACATCAAGTAGATAAAAGTAGTGTAATATGGCACAGGTGCTCGGATCATAGGGCTGATAACAGAGGTTAGTGACAGATAATTATGAAGGAATTGCATATCATTGGAAGAAAAACTGAAATTATTCATGAGGTGATGGTGAGCCATTCATTTATATATTCTCCCAGACAACCAATATTTATTGAGATCATGTTATAGATAGGTGATGCTCTAAGTCCTGGAGATACACCAGTGACCAAGACAAGGTCTTGGAAACAATATATTGGAAGATAACTTGAAAACACGGGTTTCATATATGACTAAGAGAAGGAAAAATATAACCCTAAACTCTTCAAAATATTTTAACAAAATCATTTAACAGAAGTTACATTTATTTCCAGATTTGCAATGGCAAACTAGCATGTGGTATCTCTTTATCACAGACCAGGTTTATTCTAGACTCACAACTAGACTAGAAAACTACATTATGTGCCCTTATGCCTTTTGCTTCTCTACCCCCTCACAAAAAAAGAAAGAAAGAAAGAAAGAAAGAAAGAAAGAAAGAAAGAAAGAAAGAAAGAAAGAAAGAAAGAAAGAAAGAAAGAAAGAAAAAGGAATGATGACTACTTCAGACCTTCCTTAAACACCTACCAACTATTTTCTCTGTATCTATTAACTTTTATTTTTCCTCACTATTCCTATGCAATTGGAAAGAACCAAAGTTCTCATCAAAATATACATTTTGGCTCTGAGTTTTTCAGATATAAAACAACAAATTAGCTGTCATCTAGTGTAATGTGCAATATTTAGATAACTTGCATGAATATATTGTAGTGATATTAGCATATTTAATGTGTGGAGACGGTCTGATAACTATATGAAATATATTAATACACATCTGTTTTCTTCTTTGGTTCATACACATCTGCCTCCTAAGGATAGCAGTGCATTCCTGGCATCAGAATTAGCACTTTTATCTCTGTTACTACAATGAGCTTTCATAAACCTTGATTGTACATCAAAGAAGAATGCACACATTTCGAATCAGAAACAGTTACCTTGATGTTTTAGCCATTTGAGGTATTTGTAATTTGTCCCCAAAAGAGGAATTTAAAATTGTAAAATTTAGCTTACTATTATTTCAGGTTAAAAAAATACCCTTTTTAGAGATTAAAAAAAAGATATCCAGAGATATACATGAAAAATATATCATTCTGAAACAAACACTTCCAAATATTTATCACAATAATTAGTATGGAACATTTAACGTTTCTCTTTTTAAAGTATTTTAGATATATGGAATTTCAATGAAATTTAATCCACTTTGAGACTGCATATTTGAAAAAAGCATGGTAGTTTATATTTACTACAAACTAGTAGTACAGCTGTACTCTACTAGGTATAGATACCTAATTTACTATTCTTATTCAATTTTGCCAAAAAAAATTACAAAGAACTCTTTATTTGATGATAAGAAAATTCATATTTAGAAAATTAAAATGGACTAAAAGGAGTTTGAGGAATATCACTTACTTTAAAGGTAGAACTTCGGAGCGCCTGGGTGCCTCAGTAGGTTGGTTAAGCGTCTGCCTACCGCTTGGGTCATGATCTCAGGGTCCTGGGATTGGCCTGTATCTGGCTCCTTGCTCAGTAGGGAGTGTGCTTCTCCCTCTCCCTCTGCCCCCCACCCCCACCCCCGGCAGCTCGTGTTCTCTTTCTCTCTCTCTCAAATAAATAAATAAAATATTTTAAAAAATAAAAATAAAGGTAGAACTTCAATCTCATAGAGCAAGGGTAATTTTGTCTTCCACAGGACATTTGGTAATTTCCGGAATCATTATTGGTTGTCACAACTGGGGAGGGAGATGATATTGGCATCTAGTACAGAGAGGCTAGTGTGCTAAACATTGTGCAATGCACAGAAGAGTCCCGTCTGACAAAGAATCATGTCCAAAATGCCAGTAGTGCCAATGTTGAGAAACCCTGTCATGGAGGATGGCAGGGAGTCACCCTCGCACCACTGCATAGGTGTCAAAAGTAGAAAGTGAGAATATGAGACTCCAGATAGTTTATCACTCACAGCACAGCAAATAGCATGAGTGTAAGCATAGTGATGCTGGTCCCTGTCCCTGGTCTCATGGGGTGATGTCATGGGTCTACATGGGTGCTGAGCAAGCAGGGAATTGTGCTATAGCTGAGAATCCCATGGCCTAGGGATCAGTACCTTTAGAGCAAAGAGCCAACTTTGTGCCAAACAGCAAGTACCCCCTTGTGGAGTAAACAATTACACAGTTATCGCCATGTGCTTTTCTTGATTTAGTTGCCCATGTGACTAGCTTTAGAAATTGTTCAGTATCAGAAGACAGATAAGCCTTAAAGTTCAGCACACTCAGCAAGGAGGTTCAGGGACGCTGAAGGTCCATCGGGGACTGCCTCTCCCAATACTCACAAATAAGATGCTGGAAATAAGCACAAGTCATAATGAAGACTCATTCATCTCTGTTGTTCTTGAGGATTTTACATAGAACCACCTCAAGAATCTTCCACATAAGGACTTGTAAATTTAGAGAAAAAAATATACTGTTCATTTGTTTTTCTGCTACATAACCCATAATATCCCTGTGATTCCTTTCTAATATTCTTTTTGTCATCTCCTGAACACTGCGGGCATGGTCCCACCTTAGGGCATTTACATGTGTTGTTTCTTGTGTTTGGAATGCTGGTCTACCAGATGTGCCCATGCCTCTCTACTTTACCCCTTAGAGGTCTCTGCTTATAGACTACCTCCTCAATTAGCCCTTCCTGGCATCTAAAATCATATATCTGTACATTTCTCTGGCCCAAAGGGATTCCTTTATCCCTTTTCTCTGGTTACTTTTACTCTTTAGTATTTTTTCTTTTTTTTTAATTTAATTTTATTATGTTATGTTAATCACCATACATCATTAGTTTTTGATATAGTGTTCCATGATTCATTGTTTGCATATAACACCCAGTGCTCCATTCAATATGTGCCCTCGTTAATACCCATCACCAGGCTAACCCCTCTCTCCACCCCCCTCCCCTCTAGAACCCTCAGTTTGTTTCTCAGAGTCCATAGTCTCTCATGGTTCGTCTCCCCCTCTGATTCCCACCCCCTTCATTTTTCTCTTCTTTTATCTTCTTCTTTTTTTTTTTAACATATAATGTATTATTTGTTTCAGAGGTACAGGTCTGTGATTCAACAGTCTTGCACAATTCACAGCGCTCACCATAGCACATACCCTCCCCAGTGTCTATCACCCAGCCACCCCATCCCTCCCACCCCACACCACTCCAGCAACCCTCAGTTTGTTCCCTGAGATTAAGAATTCCTCATATCAGTGAGATCACATGATACATTTTAAAAGTAATGACAGCCAAAGTAAAGAAGCTATTCAGTGAATAGGATCTGTCAGTGAGTGAAGCTAACATTACATTATAATGTAAGCTTCAAGATGTCAGAAGTTTTAGTTTCACTCATTGACAGATCCTTAGGGTCTAGAACAGTGCCTGGAGGTATGGTAACTATGCAACAAACATTTCATTGAATAGGTTCTTTACTTTGGCTGTCATTACTTTTACTTTTAAAATAGTAACTAAAGTGATTAAACAGAACTAAGAATGATTGAACAGTGATTCTTTTTTGTTCTAAAATAAGGAACAATAAGATACATCATTACTTATTTTCATCACTATTATTTGAAGTTATTTTGGTATTTACTAAAATTGGTCTTAGAATGAGCTTCCCTGATGATTCTTTAGGAATCTTGTAAAATTGTACATATTCTCATGATTCATTTGAACTTTGGCAACATTATCAATGAAAAAAATTCATTGTGATTTTTAATGGGTACACATGAGATATCTTCATCTTGCCATACTTTCTTGGGCTCTCTACATCAGCATCTCATTTTCCTGCACAACTTTATTAATATATTTTTTGCATAGTTGCATACCTACCTTGAATGATTTCCTACTATATACTTACGTATGTAAATTATTCTGCACAAATTTCCTTTATGGTTTTGTTGCGGAATTGTATGGATTCACTTAACTTACTATACCAAAATTGTCACAAAACACAGCATTGATATCAGTTTTGACTATCTCCTTTTTTCTACAGACTATCTAAATCTAGCTTTTGACAGCTGCTGTATATCAACACTAATGCATTTCTAAAACCATTCTTTTTTTTATTTTATTACATTATAAAAGTAATTTAAAAAGTAATTAATGACCTACTTTTATTTAGTTTGGTAGAAAATTGCCAAATGGTGCAGCTTCCTTCCATGTATTCCTCACACTCTCCCCTGGTAGTAACATCTTTCATAACAGTCCTAAAGTTACCAAAACCAGAAAAATAATTCCGATACAATACTATTAACTAAAGAGCTTAACCAAATTCCACCAGCTTTTCTGTAATGAATTTAGTACTTACATCTTCTCATTCTTATGTACCCAATAAGAGCACCTCAGTTTTTTTTTTTATTTTAATATTTGACTTCCCTTGATATGCACATTTGTTTATTCTCTACATTGTGGGCCATCAAGTATATTTTGGAAAGAAAATAAAGTGATAGTTTATTGAGAATAATGATTTTTATTGGAAAGTTGGTAAAACATCCTTCCCTTCAGTGACCTTACTCTGTCTCCACTCCCTTCCCCTTTATGTCTCACTTTTTTTTTTCTTAATGAATCATTGCTGATATTAACTTTCTTGGACTCTTGCTTCGATTTATAATTTTTCTTTACAATTCTGGAGATCAAACTTTAACATAAAGTAGTTGATTTGACTACTAACTTAATGGGGTCCTTGTGAATCAGTTTACTTTTCTGGGGCTTTGTTTCATTATTTATACAATGGGTAGACATTGAACTATATGATTCTTTAGCTTCATTTTATCTCTAAAATACTGACTTTATAACTAGTTTCCTGCCTATTTTATTATTACATTTTTCCCTGACTCACTGCTTCAGTTTTGTAAGGCTACCTGTGGACCATTGAGGGTTGTTACTATGTGTGTTTACTTAGATATTTATAGAAGGATTTTTGCAAGGTAAATTTTTAAGGACTTCCTTTTTCTCATTTACCTATTACTCCCACACGTATTTTGCCTATTTTGTTTTCCCTGTGGGTATTAATGTGGGTCTGAAACAAGTATATTTTGGTTTAATTTAGGATGATAAGGTAAATTCCAGGGGGATGTCACACATTTTTTTTTTGTCATGGTAATTATAAATATAATGAAGACTTAAGGCCTCTGGCTTTACTTGGAATTTAATGATCAGTATCTTTCCCTAAAGCATGATGCCTAAGCAAAGTGTGAGCTACTTTGTTTTCTTTTAAAAGTTCTGTGAAAAGTATCAATTGAAGTGGTACAACTATTTGAATGTTTAAATGACCAAATTCAAAACTATGAAACATATTAGAAAACATAACTAATAAAAAAGTCACTTTCTATGAAATTAAATTGCTCAAGCAACTTCTAATGTAGTTGCCTTTTCATCTACTATGAAAGAGATTGAGTAATTTAGTGTTAATGCAATAAATTCCAAAATGTTTTATTTTTGTAAATTATAACTTACTTCATGGGACTAAAAGGAATATTCAAGAATAGCTGTTTTATTTTGTGTTCAGAAGTTAAAGCAATTTTTGCTCTGTTCTCTCTTGGTAAGTAGGCAGAATTGGTTGGTAAAAGGGCATCATGGAAATTACTTTCTCTCTCCCCATTCACAGTGAGGATGCATATTTTGTATTCTTTCATGAGATGGTTAGTCAGGTGCAGCCACGACAGGAGACCGAGGAGAGGCTCAGGAAAACAAAGCTGATGATATTCACCCGTCTGAGAGATAGAAAGCACAGCACAACACACAGGGCCACGTAGGAAAGACAACAGGGTGGTGGTCGGAAGGTCAAAGACAGGAATGAGGGGAAAGCGTAACTAACAGCCTTTATTGGCATTTCTGGCTGAAAGGTAAAACAGGGTAGGATGAACACTTTAGAATTGGCAAGTGTGAATAATTCCACTGGATTTTAAATGATGGGGGTAATAGTTGCCTGGTATCCGGCCAGGGGATGATTTTAAAGCAGAGGACAATTGCCTCCTGGGCTGCAGGCCAGATAGAAGAGGTATGGCTCTGGATTGGTTAATTTTTGTTTGTTTGTTTTGTTTTCTTTTATTGAAGTATAGTTAACGCACTGTTACATTAATTTCAGGTGTACAACGTAGGGATTGGGCAACTTTATATATTATGCTATGTTCACCACAAGTGGAGCTATTATCTGTCAACATACAACCCTATTACATCATCATTGACTATTTTGTACCTTTCATCCCTGTGACTCATTCATTACATAACTGGAAGCCTGTATCTCTTGCTCCCCTTCATCCATTTTGCCCATCTCCCACCCACCTCCCCTTTGGCAACCATCAGTTTGTTCTCTGTATTTATGGGTCTATTTCTGTTTTGTTGGCTTCCTTCTTTCTTCATTTTTATGTTTTTTTTTTTTTTTCTATATATAAGTGAAATCATGTGATATTTGTTTTTCTCTGACTTATATCACTTAGCTTAATATCCTCTAGGTCCATTCATGTTGCAATGGTAAGATCTCATTCTTTTTTATGGCTGAGTAATATCTGTGTGTGTGTGTGTGTGTGTGTGTGTGTGTGTGTGCCTCTCATCTTTTTTATCCATTCATCTATTGATGTACACGAGTTGCTTCCATATCTTTGCTATTGTAAATAATGCTGCAATAAACATAGGGGTGCATATATATTTTTGAATTAGTGTCTTTGTCTTCTTTGGATAAATACCGAGTAGTAGAATTACTGGATCATATGGTATTTCTATTTTTAATTTTTTGAGATACCTCCAATCTGTTTTTTTTTTTTTTTAAGATTCATTTATTTATTTGAGAGAGAGAGAAAGAGAGTATGAGCAGGGGGAGAGAAAGAAGGAGAGAATCTCAAGCAGATTCCCTATTGAGAGCAGAGCCCAGTGAGGGGCTCAATCTCACTACCCTGAGATCATGACCTGAGCCAAAACCCAGAGTCAGACACTGAATCAACAGAGCCACCCAGGTGCCCCTCCATATTGTTTTTTATAGTGACTGCACCAGTTTGCATTCCCACCAACAGTACATGAAGATTCCCTTTCCTCCACATTCTCTCCAACACTTGTTTCTTGTCTTTTTGATCCCAGCTATCCTGACAGGTATGAGGTGATATTTTATTTTATCTTTTCATGTGTCTGTTAGTCATCTATATGTCTTCTTTGGAAAAATGCCTACTTAGGTCCTCTACCCATTTTTTAATCAGATTATTTGGGGTTTCTTTGGTGTTGAGTTGTAAAAGTTCTTTTCATATTTTGGATACAAACCCCTTATCAGGTATATCATTTGTGAATATCTTCTCTCATCAGTAAGTTGCTGTTTTGTTTTGTTGATGGTTTCCTTTGTTGTGTAAAATCTTTTTATTTTGGGGTAGTCCCAGTAGTTTAGTTTTGCTTTTGATTCTTTTGTCTAAGGAAACAAATCCAGAAAAATATTGCTAAGGCCCATGTCAAAGAAATTACTGACTTTGTTTTCTCCTAGGAGTTTCATGGTTTCATGTCTCGCATTTAGGTCTTTAAGCCATTTTGAATTTATCTTTGTGTATGACATAAGAAAGTGGTCCAGTTTAATTATTTTGCATGTAGCTATCCAATTTTCCCCATAATATTTATTGAAGAGACTGTCTTTTCCCCATTATACATTCTTCCTGCTTCAATGGGTATTGACGATATAAGTGTGGGTTTATTCCTGGGCTCTCTATTCTGTTCCATTGATTCACATGTCTGTTTTTGTGCCAGTATCATACCATTTGATTACTATATCTTGAAATCTGGGATTGTGATAACTACAGCTTTGTTTCCTTTCTCAAGTTTGCTTTAGTTATTTGGGGTCTTTGGTGATTCCATACAAATTTTAGTATTATTTGTTCTAGTGAAGTGTAAAATGCTGTTGATATTTTGATAGGGATTGCATTGAATCCGTAGATTGCTTTGAGAAATATGGACATTTTAACAATATCAGTTCTTCTAAATGGGTTGGTTAGTTTGTATGTCAAAGGCATGTTCCTGGCTGGGTCCTTTGCTGTCTCTAAGAATTGACTATCCCGAGGACAGGTAATCTCACTCTAGCTGGAAATTTTTTTAAAGATGTCAACATATCATAATTTACAAAAGATAAAAACATATAAAAATATTTACAATATAACTCTGATATTACTTAAAAATTAATAGTGGGCTATTATAAAAATGAGCTATATACTCATTGCATGTTTGTAACGCATTCTTAAATTGGAAGCATCTGTGTCCTCCATAGTGTGTACTTTCCAGAATTTCATCTGAAAAGAATGAATGTGAAGAGTATCTTTCTTCTGCTCAGAGCATTCAGCAAAATAATTTCCAGGTCACAGGTGTAATAAGGTTCTTCAGAGAAACAGAACCAATAGGATGTATGCATAAAGAGAGAGAGAGATAATTTGAAGAATTGGCTTGCACAACTGTGGAGGATGGCAAGTCAAAAATCTATAGGGTAGTCTGACAAGTTGTAGACTCAGGGAAAAGTTGATTTTGTACCTCAAGTCTGAAGATAGTTTAGAAACTCAATTCCCTCTTCCTCAGGGGACTTTAGTCTGTTTTCTCTTAAAGCTTTCATCTAACTGGATGAGACTAACCCATATTATGGAGGGTAATCTGCTTTACTCCAAGTGTATGGATTTAAATGTTAATATCACCTAAAAAATACCTTCACAGCAATATCCAGACTTATGTTTAACCAGATCTCTGTATACCTTGGCCGAGCCAAATTGACTCATAGAATTAACTATTCCACGTGGCTAGCTGAACAAAATGCTTCAAGATGTGGTAGTATAAATCAATAAATAATTCCCATAAGAGTAATAGCCTGGAACCCAAAAATGATTATTATTTGTAGTCATATTTGCACACTAATTTGTTTGTTCATCTGTCTACATTTATTAAAGAATACCAATTTATGACTTCTATGACTTTTCTTGGGAGATAGTTCTCCATGAATCACTCACATTTCTGCATGTCTTGGAGTGAGGCAATTATTGCCTTTTAGTCTGAAGTATTCTTTCAAGGATGTTTGTATAGGAAAGAGCCTTGGAAGAAGAGATAGTTTACACCTACAGTGTAAAGGGCAGCCTTGTTTATTGCCCTTTATAAAAAGATTTGAGTTTTCTAACTTCAGAATTATTTTTTGTAATACAACTCACTGGTTGTGAATACATCTATAATGGCCCAACCCAGTCATCCCCATGGGACTTTGGAGTAAAAGGAACTGATATCAGTTCTGCTGAAGACCATACTGCTTGCTATTCCATGAGTAATAAAGTCCTTTATATTTGACTTACAAGTCTTGTGTCTTCCACTATCATCAATGAACCAGTAATGGACTAAGTTGTTAGCTTGAAAGTAGGGTAAAAACTCAGTTCTTAACAACTCTTGAAACCGTCCATTTAATTATCATTTTAGATTACTTTATTGGTAACTATGATGCTTACCGTGATAATCTTACGTATGCTCATCACTGCATCAAAGATGAAATATGTGAATGTGATAGAGAGACAATCTGTATCACCCTCGTCCCAAATTGAAACTAACAATGTGATGATAAAAGGAAGCTACTATGTTTTAATATAGTCTGTTCATCTTAAAATAAAACCCTATATGCACTTTACACATCTCTTTGAATACAACAACAAAGTATTTTGTTCTGATTGAGAGGAGCTTGTGTATTTACCCTCTTGGACCTATTAATTGATCTGAGGAAGGACCTGGAATGAAAATGAGGATGAGAACATCAGCCTCAGCTGGCCATGGGGGACAGATAATACAGAAGACTTCAGTCTGGCCAAAGATTCCTATAACCTCAGGAGATAGGAATTTCAGCAGGCAAACTTAACTGCCACACTATTAATTAAATCAACTTCATTCACTCATGTCAGATACATATAAGCTGTGATGCCTCAGGGCACATTGAAATACACAAAGAGGATTTGGATTAATTGAACTACATGAATATGAGGCAGGAGAACTGTCCAAGTTCTGACTCTGAATTGTCCAAGTGCTGACTTTGAGGCAAGGTAAAGCATCTCTGGCCCTAAGCATGTCTACCTGGCATACTATTTAAGGCATGTGATCATCCTCTGCACTCATGGAAACTCTTTTGTAATACTTGATTCCAACTCAGAAAAATAATGTTCACATTAAGGATAGAAAATCCTTAAGGATACATTGGGAAAACATAGGCATTGTGTTTTTATAATGCCAATTGTCATGTATAATTTCCAATTAATTCCTCACTATGTTAATCAGAGTCTCTTATAAAGGATCAAGACTTATGGATTACTCTGGAGATCCAGTCTATACACCTTAATAAAACTAAAGCTTTTGCCGTTTTTTTAAAAAACAAATCTGGGACCCATTTTTTAAAGTAAATAATTTTGTTTTAAATATATAAAACTTTAATCCTCTTCTGTTCCATAAAATGTGTAATGATGCAAATCAGACCTGTAATGATGTTTTAGAAGTATGTTTTTCTTTACTCTTTTTAAAATGCTTATTTTATCTAGTCTAGGTATTAAATTAATTTAAATAACTTTTCTAATTACTTATTTCTTTTAAATCCACATAATTCTTCTCTTTAATTTACATAAATTGTATTATCTCTTATTCATCCTCATTTCCTAAATGATAGATATCACCTATAATGAATTGCTATCTTCAAGAATTTTTCACTTAAGTGAAAAGTCTAGCTTTTGATGATATGTGTGTGTGTGTGTTTTAGCATACCACTCATATATTAGGTCCATTTATAAAAGTTATTCTTTTTATTTTTTAAAGATTTTATTTATTTATCTGAGAGAGAGAATGGGAGACAGAGAGCATGAGAGGGGGAGGATCAGAGGGAGAAGCAGACTCCCCGCTGAGCAGGGAGCCTGATGCGGGACTGGATCCCGGGACTCCAGGATCATGACCTGAGCTGAAGGCAGCCGCCCAACCAACTGAGCCACCCAGGCGCCCCTAAAAGTTATTCTTAAAATACCAGAACAGTATTTACAAAGGAAAAATGATGGAAAGTTTAATAATTTGAGCCAAAATAGTATGTTAATCAAAACAGTATGCATTCACAGAGTGCATTAAAAAGTCTGTTTTTAATCTGAAGTATATAGATAACTGTCTCAATTCTCACTTAGAATGGAACTTGTAAATATGTTAATTAAAAATTATAAGAAAACATTATCTACTGGAATTTCTCTCTTTCTCTTTTTCTTTCTTTCTTTTTTTTTTGAAGGAGTTACAAACATGTTGAGAGTCCTTCCCTATTGATAAATGAAAATGAGTATTTTGTTAAACTTAAGGGCAATTTTGCCAGATTAAAAAATACACATTTATAATCTTTGTTTGCTATTAGTTATATAATAATAATAATAATAATAATAATAATAATATAGTAGTGAATGTTGATTTTGGAATGTAGAATACTTGAACTCTACCCAAAGATATCAAAGCAATCTACTCTATCAAGTTTCACCAACTTTATCAAACACCTTTCTTATATTTGAAGTCATGTGTTTTCTCAAGCTGGTAACTCATATCTCTGTAGTCATCTATGTTTGTTTGAAATTTGAATGACAACTTTCATATGTCCTGATCACCTGTTTGAAGGATTTTGGTCATAGAGTTCCTAATAGTCCATTGCAGGTAGGCTCCAACCAAACTCTTCAATAAAAAATCAAATTTACATAAAACCAGTGTCCTATGTCATTGCTTTAGTGTTCCATCAGTCATTGGCTCATTAAAGGCAGGTACCGAATGGTACGAAGTCAGAATACTTTCTTTATCAATGTATAGTTGTTGAAAAAGGGATTCACTAGTTGTTCAGTCTTTGTCCTACAAGAGAAGAAATCTCTCCATACTTTATTAAAGATAGCCTAGAAAGAGTTCCGATTTGCACATAGACTGTTTTATGAGTTTCTTTATTTTAGAATTGTATTCAGCCTCATTCTTCCCACAATGGAAAACAAACAAACAAACAAACAAAACACACACACACACACACACACACACACAGCTAAAAAATACTAGGCCAGGGTGTCTGAGTGGCTCAGTCGGTTAAGAGTCAGAGTCTTGATTTTGGCTCAGGTCATGATCTCAGGGTTGTGAGATTGAGCCCTGTTTGGGGCTCAGTACTAAACAGAAGTCTGCTTGAGATTTTCTGTCTTCCTCGCACTCTGCGCCTCTCCCCTACTCTTGCTCTCTCTCTCAAATAAATAAACAAATCTTTAAAAAGAACCACTAAGCTAATTGTTTCATTGCTATCTTAATAGACTAGATAGATAGCTAAAGGGAAAATTATAATGATAATGATATTATTAGTAATAATATTAATAACAATATTTATGTAACATTTACCATGTGCCAATCATTATTTTAAGGATTTTGCATATATCCTAAGCCAATCCTAAGAGTTAAACACTATCATTACACCCATTTTAAAGATTAGGAAATTGAAGAGTAGGAAGGTTAAGTGAATTCACTCAGAGATACGGTGAGTGGCAGAGCCTAGGCCTTGTAATTCAGAACTTGTGATCCTAATCACTCCTTTATGCTGTTCAAGCATTTCATTTTTCAAAGAAAAAGCAACCAATTTAATTAGGGACAGAATCCTCCCAATTTTGGAATTCAATTCCACTTCACTCTTACTTACTAGTTATTCACAACCGACTCTGCAATACTATTTCTAGGCGAAGTTGGCCACTGGTCAAAATGCAAGGAAGTGTTATTAAATAATCATTTTCAGAAAGAAAAATATGAGGAATATTTCTATCAAGTAACACTCATAAGGCAAAGATCCAGGGCATATAGAGAATTTTTTTATCCTGATAAATTAGTAAAAGCCAACGTATTTTGGGAATTGACAATATTGTAGGCAGTATGCTAAGTGCTTTCCATGCAGTAGCTAAGTTACCCCTTGTTATCACCTTGTGATGTAGGTGCTGTGATTATTTTCACTTGATGAGTGGAGAAATTAAAGATCAAAGTAACTGAGTTGCTTACCCAAGTGTCAGAAATAAAATTTCAATCCACATAGTATTGCAACTGCTTCATATGAAAAATAAATAAAAAGTGTCAAGTTAGATGTCAACAGGAAAAGTTATAAAAATAAGAGGGCTATTGAAGATGGAAGTGTTCTTGCTGGAGTAGATTTCAAATGTAATACAATTTTTGAAAACCGACTAACGAGATAAAAATCAGCCACAGACTATTAATAAATATAAAGGAAAAGAGTAAACAGCTTTTATTTTTCCATTATGCCAGAGCAGGAAAGTGCTCAGTAAAATTAAGTGTCAATAAAGTAAAGACAAAATTAAACTTTTTTTCTAAGCATAGACACAATTAACCTGTGAAAATGACTCATACGGGATGGTAATGAAGCAGATAGCTTAGTGAAATTGAGAACATATCTGATTCACTATAATGGGATTTTCAGTTAGATCAAATCACATGTTGTATTAGTCACCCTGAGTCAGGGCACATGCTGATGAGCAGAAGGGTCACCAAAGAAAATTTTATTTTCCTCCAAGGCCAGAAGGGTCATGATTAAAAAGCAGGATAATAGTAAATATTTATTACATGTGCATATGAGGGAATATCAGGGAGATGTGCCCGTAGCGTGTCAATCAGCACTTCTGTCCCTAGTGCTTTGTCCAGTAAGCTCCAGTTTTCTACCTCATCCCTGGGAGGAAAAGAGACAAAGGCTCCCTTGGTTTTGAGAGAAGAAAAGGAGTTCACAGTAATTTCTTGTGCAGCAGAGAAATGGCACTGCCTTTATGATGTTGTAGACAGTTTGGAAGGTTGTTCATCAAATGGCAAAAAGTGAGAGCAGACTCACCCCAGGAATAGTGCAGTTTTAAAGATCTCTACACTGGGGATCATCTGACTCGGGTTTTTGTTCCAATTCTACCACTTCTTGTGTGATAATAGACGATAACCCTTCACTTTAAAGTGTTGGCATTTTCCTTTCTGTAAAGGGTTTGAATTAGTTGGACTCATATAAGATTATGTATTTATAATATTCCTTTGAATTACCACTGCCTGTATCTTACAGAAGTCTGAATAGTGTCCTTTTAAAAATAGGTCTAGAATGGGGCACCTGAGTTGCTCAGTCAGTTAAGTGTCTGCCTTCGGCTCAGGTCATGATCCTGGGGTCCTGGGATCAAGCCTCACGTTGTCAGTGGGCTCCCTGCTCAGTAGGGAGCCTGCTTCTGTCTCTGCCCCTCCCCATGCTTGTGCTGTCTCCCTCCCCGCTCCCATCAAATAAATAAAATCTTAAAAAAATAAGTCTAGAATATAGAGAATTATTTCAGTGTTTCTTTGGGATTCACTGTTCATGCAGTTCCATCATGAAAATCTGTTCGGGGCTTTCAAAGGTGTGCTTCTGCTGGACCTGGTCATCTCTTAGCAAGAGGGCATTCCTATTATTTTGATTACTCAGATTATATATTGCAAGTTTCAATATGCTTACTTTTTGAACATAGTACTTGTTCATACTACTCGATTTTTTTTTTTTTTTTCTAAACAGTCTGTATCACTATATTTATGTTCTGGGAACTTTCTCCCTTTGCTGTGCCATCCCGTATATTTTCCTGTTTTCCTGCAAATCACTGTTTCATTTAAAATATACCGAGAGAGGGCCTGTCATTCACATAAAATGGCATTCAAAATAAAATTGAAAAATATGCTATGGAATGATATTTTCCAAAATCAAACTATAAAGAACCCATGAATCAGAATTCATTCCTTTTCGAATTAAACATTTCTTAACTAAAACATAAGCAGTGTGCACTATTGTAAAATGTGTTCTTCTCTTGTTTTTTTTTTTTTTTTTGCAGATCTTGATAATGTGGAAGGCATTGCTGTGGACTGGATTGGAAATAACCTTTACTGGACAAATGATGGTCATAGGAAGACCATTAATGTGGCCAGGCTGGAAAAAGCTTCTCAGAGTCGGAAGACTCTTTTAGAAGGAGAAATGTCCCATCCCAGAGGGATTGTGGTGGATCCTGTTAATGGGTATGTTATATTTTATCAGCTTGATATGAGGAAAATATTATTTTTTTGTATATTTAGTAGTAGCAAGTTTGATTTAAATTCACACATGAGTGGCCTGAATGGGAAAAGTTACTCATTTAATGATTTTCTCTTGTAGAAAATGTGCTAAATAAACGTGTCAAAATATACTTACCTGAAATAAACAGATTATTTGTATAAAGGATATGTTTACTTGATTTACTCAGACAAGGACCATAATTCTCCATTTTAGACTGCCTGACACCAAGATAAATAATCAATTGAGATAATTAATCAATTTATTTTTTAAAGGGTATTAAAATTTAATGTATTCAGAAAATAGAAAAGATTTTTTTTTTTTGTACATTTACTGTGGGCCAGGCATTTTGTTAAATGGGTTCACTAATCCTCACAATAATCTTTTGAACTAGTTGCTATTCTCATCTTTGTCTTACAAAGGAGAAATTGATAACTGATTTACAAAAAAAGCATTAAATTATTAAGTGACCAAGTAGATATTTAAACCCCAGCAGTCTGTCTCCAAGAATTTACTCAGAGCCACTATACTCCACTACTTTTTACTAGTCAAGGTTGGTTGTGCTATTTGTTTTAGGATGGAATAATTTGTGCAATTCTCAGGAATATATTTTTCCTATTACCTGAATACAAACAACACTGTGCATATAGAAATATTGGAGAATGTGACCATTCCTAACAGAACGTCAGAAGTAAATGAATGAATTACATATTTTAAATGTACAGTTGTTATATGTGATGTTTATCCCTCCCATGTCTTATATTGCACTGTTTCAAAATAGCATCACAAAACAAATATTCTTTATTCCTTACTACACACATAGAAAAATACTCCTTTGCAGAGGAAGTGTATAGCTTCCTAATAAACTGAGATCACCAGACTGTAGTTCCTAGAATTGTTTGTCTTGAAAATAGCTCAAAACAAATACAATTAAGGTACTTCTTCCTGGGCTGACATTTAAGCAGTGGATGAACTCATCGTATGTGTTTTTATAAGACATAATTATAAAGTAATTTCAGTGATTTTATGTGTGGATTCCATAATTATCTGTCTTATTCCTGGACTTTTAAGCCAAATCATCTATCTGACCTAAATTTAAATCAAGGCGATCTTAATTTTAAGAGAAACAATTTATTACACACTGTCTAAATCTACTTGAAGCAAGATATCTTAAAACAGCATCTTCCTTCTCAGTATTCTGTTAGAGAAATATATGGAGGTCATAGAATCATATGATTTAGAAGGAAATTTAGAGGCCATTAATCCCATCTCTCTATTCAAATTCAAGAATCCCCTTCAACACTTCCCTAATAGGCAGGCATCCAACTTGGATTTGAAACCTATAACATTTACATAGTTTATAGTATTTGGGGACGATTTTAATTGACTTTTTTTTCCTTTTCATTAAGGCAATATCTGCATCTCTGTAATATCTACTAGCTGACCCTGTATTTGCCTCTGTTGCTATAAAGAATCTTAAATCTTTTCCACTAGACATTTTCTATTTTCTAGTATGCACCAACCTGAAAAACACACCTGAAAAACATTCACATATATATGAATATATATACACATACATACACATATATTTATTTGCATACACATACATACACACACACACACATATATATATATTTTCATACACACAAATTTTTCCCTAGCAATATTCCATATCCAGAATTCTGCACTAGGTATACAGTAGTTAACAAAACAGGCATAGCCTTAAACCTTGTGAAGCATCTTCTGTTATCTGCAAGGTGCAGGATAGGCAGATAGAACAAGAAATAAGTACCAAATAAGCAACTAATGTAATTTCTACAGACCAGAATGAAGGAGGAGAACAAACAGGATGACATAATGGAGACTAACAGGTAGACGGATTTTAATAGGTTTGCTGAAAGGCCTCTCCAAGGAGGTATCATTCAGACCAAGACTTAACATAGAAAAGGAATCAGCAATGGAGAGTGAGGGAAGGAGTACTTCAGATCAAGAAAATCATACATTTGAAGATCTTAAATTGGGTAAAAGCTTGACTATCAGAGGAACCGAGATGAGGACAGTGGAGCTGGACTGTTGATAGCAAGGGCAGAAGTGATGAAGATGCAGTGGGAAAGGAAGCAGGACCTTGTCTGCCAGGATGAGAGCTTTGTACTTTGTCTTCAGTGCAAGGATAAAATAGGGAAGTAAGAATTTTAAAAAATCTAACCTGTTCTGTGGAGAATGGATTGGAAGAAAGAAGTGGAATCATGTGAATTTAGTTGTCCAAATAATTGACCATAATATAGTTTTTAAAAAAGAAGAAGAAACTTTAGTTTGGAAAAGTCCATTTAAAATAAGCACAATATAACTTTGCGCAAAATATTAAAAATAAGAAACTTGATTTATTTACATTTTTTCCTACCATAATACCTATTTGTAGCTGTATACAGGAAGAGAGAATTACAGGGTTTTTCTACTAAAATAGCCAATTAATAAAAATTACTCATTTCAGAGATATGCTTTATCCAAAGTTTCATAAACAATTACAAAATCAGTAAAGAATTTGTTGATTTATTTCTTTATTAAAACATATTCTTGATTAACTACCATATAGAACAATAGAAATTAGTAAGACAGTAATTGCCCTCAAGGAGTTTATAATCTGGTGTGCTTAGTGTGCACACACGTACACACACATATTACCTATCAAATAAAATAGAATGAAATAATGCTCTTCAGAAAATCATTGTGGCTTTTCAATTCAGAATTGAGCTTTAGAGAATGAAAAGGATTTCCAAATGAGTAGATTTGGTCTCTGGTGCTTAGGATGTGCAGTCATAAGGTTAGTCACTGTACTCTGACTAGACATTATAAGTATGTGTTTAGAGGCAGGGATGTTAATAGCAGTTTTGAGATGAGATGAGTTCACTAAGGCTAGAGCAGAGGGCATGTGAAGAAACATAGTAGGAGATGAAACTAGAAATATGCAGAAGTCTTCGATGTTGGGATTAAAAGACGGGATTTTTTTTTTTTTTTTCTGATGACAGTAATTGGAAGGTTTTGAGAATAAAAGTCACATTTTTCAATTCATGACTTAGGAAGACAAGTCATAGAAATATGATAGTTGTATGGGAACAATCTGTTAGAAGATCCCTTTGAAAAGGGATAAAAGACAGACTATAGCATTTATAATAGGAACAGAAAAGTGGGGATTGAAAGAATGGAATCGGCAGGCCTTAACAGTTGTAGAAATGGGGATAAAGCTGTAGGGGGACTTGGTCATGATGGCACTATTTCTCAAGCTGATAGATACAGATGAATTCCCTCCTTTCCAATAATTTCTCACTTCATAATTTATATTAGTAACTTAGAAACCTGCATCTCCAGTTCTGACTTCTCAAAATATCATCTGTAGTAAACATGCCCAAAGCTGAGTGCATATTTCCCCCCAAACATGATCTCCACTATCCCTACCTCAATTAATAGTGCCACACCCTTTAGTTAACATAGCTCTTATGTTAGCACTAAATCGAGTTTTTTTAACAATAAAATGTATGTTATTTTCATGGCAGAGAAGTGCTTAAGGATTTCAATATGTCTAGGATTGACCACCACATAATACAATTTAATTTGGGGGTACGATCAATATCAACAAAAGCAAGCTTAGTGCTATAGGGTACAAATACAAGTAAGAAATAATCCCTGCCCTTAATTATTTTAATTTTTGATCGAAACCATCAGACATGTAACACCATTGAATATAATACAAGGCACAAATTCAATAAATATTATTTAAAAAACTAGAAATAATATTGTCGCTAGGAAATAATAATGTCGCTAGGAAATAAAGGAAAAAGTTTATTTTGACAGAAAGGGTAGAAATAGACTTCATCAAATAATTGTATTTGAACAGGACTTGAAAAATAGAGGTGAAATTTTTCTTTCCATATTAGCAGAAGGCTCACTTAACTTAGTATTTATTTAATGAATACCTGAGTCTCACATATAAAAAGATTTATATTAGTTTGTACTTACTTTATAGGTTATATTTCCTATTTTCTATGTTTAGGAATCATCACATTTCATATTGATTATAAGGCTTCCACAATATAACTTTTCATCACATAATGAAATTGGAAGATGATAATCACATACCTAGCCTCTGTTAATACCTAGCCTCTGTTAGATTGGCACCCTTGTTTAAATTTTTTCTTATATTCTGTTTGAATAAAAATAATCTTAGAAAGGGATCAGATCACAAACAATGATTTCTTTAAATAGCAAAACAATATAAATTATGCTTGGATTCACCACAATTACCCCTTATGCATGTGTCTGCATGTATATGCAATTTGGGTTGGAGAATCGAAGGAAAAAAAAAAAGTGTCACTGTGGTTAAAAGAAACCTACAGGGGAAGATAACTGCAATTTTAACAAGTTGTAAATTAGCAACAACAATAAAACTGCATTGACTAACCATATTTAAGATTTCATGAAGTATTAATAGAGATAAAAAGTTGTATATTTCTCTTTTACATAGTTGATTTTTACAGTTGAAGTCAACTAGTTATATCTAAGAAACATAAGACTAGAGGAAATGAAATGACTGTCCCGTTTGTTCCTAATTTGTTCCAATAATTAAGACCACTTGAAGAACATGCTGGATGCAAGATAAACATATTTCCATGTTTATTTCTAGGATAAGAATGTATTTGACTTAATAAAATTCACCAATCCCCATATATTTCCTCAGGTCTAAAAAGACATATCAACATAATTTTAAACTGTTAAGGGAATTTTTAAAAAGCTAAACTGGCATAAAATAATGGATGGTGTGTTACATCCTCAGTTGTCCCAAATCTTCCTGTTTAGGTCGCAGTAGGGTTTTTTTAGTCATGGAAACAGATTTTTCCCAAATTACCTCAGAAATTCTTTAGGGTCCACAAAATGTGGGAGGCAAAGGATCTACTAAGGGCATTTCTAAGATCAGCAGCGTAGAGAAGCTTTAGAGCTTCATAAAGTTGTATATGAGGTGACTGAATTAAAACCTACACTTTAATTAATAACTCCAGAACTTTCACATGACCCTAGAGCAACACTTTTGGAGGGTTTTAACATTATTCATGAGGGAATTGGAACATTAGCTGAAGGCTCCGTCTCCCACTGTTAGAGCTTACACAAAAGACTTGTTTTTAAAGGCAGAAGCTTTTGTTTGAGATGGAAATTAAACCTCAAAATCTCAAGGTCAGTCAACCTGATGTTATTAAACTTACGTGCAGCTAAATCATCTTCTGTGGGTTTTGAGGTAATAATAAGCAGCCATAAAGCATAGATAATTTGCATGAGGAAGACAAATTAGACTTGGACAAATAAACCCAGTATGACCATACCCTTTAGTACAAAGACAATTCAGTTGCCTGTCTTAAAACCTAATAATTCATCGGAGATTAAATAAAGCCTAGAGTAGATCATTAACGGCGGGGTGAGTTCTCAGGTCAGTCAATCTGCTTTTCAATCACATCATTGATTATATGTTTTCTGAAGTGGACAACATTTAAAAACAGGAATGCCTCAAAAATCATTTTCCAAACTTGGTATCAACCCCAGAGAAAATCAATATTTGGCACTTAGTGTTAGGCTAAATAGCGAATGGAACCAGTAAGTGCCGTAGTGGTTTTTCCGTAATGTGTCTGAATGGATGGCTTCACTGAACACATCTGTACTTCCCCCCTAGGACTCCACAGATGCCCCCTCGCTTTGGCAGATGAGCATTTAGATAGGAGGAGAAATCAGGATGTAATTAGATTTTAGAGCAGTGCCCAACCAAAAGAAGCATCCCTCTGTATGGTGGCTGGTTGAAATAACACGTCTGCGCTCTTGTTTGTAACGCCTTAGTTGGATGTATTGGACAGACTGGGAGGAAGATGAAATAGATGACAGCGTGGGAAGGATCGAGAAGGCCTGGATGGATGGCTTCAATCGGCAGATTTTTGTGACTTCAAAGATGCTGTGGCCAAACGGTTTAACTCTGGACTTTCACACCAACACGTTATACTGGTGTGATGCCTATTATGATCATATTGAAAAAGTGTTTTTGAATGGAACTCACAGGAAGGTAAAAGACAAATACTGCTGTTTTTTAACTCACAGGCTTCTTCACAGAGTGTTGTTGTGTTGTGTTAGAAATACTTTCAAGGGGTTATTTTTACCCCTCTGAGGTGGCTGCCAGTAGTCTCTGTGGGGTGGCTAAAGGAGGCTGAGCATTAAGAAGTGCAGCTGGCCCTTGCCTCCGGGAGACCGGGATCAGCTCACTGTGGTATGCCAGGATCTGTGGGATTTTAAAAAGAAGCTCTCAGGATATCAGAGCTGTTTTAAAATGCAGTTTTTCTCCATCATTTATGAGTTTGCTATGACCAAGCGACCCAACTCTATTCAAATATCTTTAATATTTGCAGGTGAAATTTAACCTATATATTATGAAAAAGTAATTATAGTGCATTTATTTAAATAAAGAACTTCATGACAGTGGAATTGAAACACAAAAATGAACTGGACTTCAAGCCCATTGCTATGAATAAATATCAACTTCCTCTTGCCTCTTTGGGTAGGATCATTGCAAAACGATTTTGAAATTCTTGAGTAAAATGGAGGGTGGAGTTGACTGTGTGCCAACAGAGGCCGTGTTAACAAAACATCACCTCTACATTTTATGTTATAATAACCTGAGTGCATATAACTTTATGAACTGACTTCAACTGTTTAGTTAAGTAATAGAAAATGGAATGTTAGAAATTATCAAAATGCTTCCATTGATACTATACTCCTTCTTTTTGGAAAGAAAGACTGCACAGTTGGCCAAGCTTACTCATTATGAATTCTGTTTGAGAAATAAACAGTACAGTAGGAAGTTAAGACTACTTCAATCATTGGTTGACTCTAACCATGCTTTTAATATCTTTCCCCCAATAGTAAAATTGATTGGCATTTAACCTAATGTCACATATTTAACAGGTGCCAAATAAATGTGTATGATTCCTTTAAGGCTTTTGATATGGGGCACCTGGGTGGCTCAGATGGTTAAGCGGCTGCCTTCGGCTCAGGTCGTGATCCCAGGGTCCTGGGATAGAGCCCCACATCGGGCTCCCTGCTGAGCAAGGAGCCTGCTTCTCCCTCTCCCTCTGCCTCTGTCTGCCGTTCCCTGTGATTGTACTCTCTCTCTGTCAAATAAAAAATAAATAAATAAAATAAAGATATTGATATGTACACCACATAGATAACATTGTAATGGCTAGTATATTTTAGCCTTCATGTAGGTGAGAAAATGAAGGTAAAAAACTATCTTAATTATTCAATATATGAATATGTGACATGAAGAATTCAGGTAAAAGGAGCAAAATTTGAATTTCTAAGTCCACGTTATTTAGATAACTTCTTCAATTCTTTGATATTAAATAGAGTGAATACAAAATACTTTTTCATATTGTATACAATATCATGTTATAAATGGTGAACAGTGCAAAGGTATTATTATTGGAGGTGTGATTCCTGATTCCTCTTCTACAACCCTCCATGTGAAACAGCACTTATCACACATTTGTTCCAGTTAAACAAAAACAAAATACAACTAGAATGTAAAGAATATACTAAGTAAACCAGAACTGAAATTAGCCAGTGAGTCTTGTTTATCTACTTACTACTAATAAATGTTTCTATGTTCAAAATTAAAAACTTGACCTCCTTCCCTGTCATTTCCTAGATTTCTTCAATTTGCATTGGCCCAATTAAGTAGGAGAATCCTTTACACTCCCGATGTTGTAAGACCATGTTTTATTCCTTGGCTGTTGGATAAGCAATATCACAATACACATAATGACACTAATTGCTCAGATCAATTTCTATTCCAGGTTATGATACTGGAATATCATAAAGAAAAGAGCAGGAAAGAGTGTCAGGCAAAGTCATTTTAATGTTTGTATTTCTTGACCATATGAGTAATGTCATATAGGAGAGGATTTAAACGGATGAAATACAAATATCTCCTTCAAATAACATGTCCTAAAAGCAGAAAAATATGCTCACATTGTGAAATCCATTTTTTAAATATACTGAAAGAAAATGAGTTAAGATATTAGTTAGATCATTATCTGTTATACTTAATTGAATATCATTTTCTCTAAATATTTAGTTATGTTTTTAAAGGTCAG
This sequence comes from Phoca vitulina, assembly GCF_004348235.1. Lineage (NCBI taxonomy): Eukaryota > Metazoa > Chordata > Mammalia > Carnivora > Phocidae > Phoca > Phoca vitulina. The sequence continues at coordinate 87,091,458 of NW_022589704.1, forward strand.
TTCTGATTTTTCACAATGTGTTTATATTTTACAGATTGTTTACAGTGGGAAAGAGTTGAACCATCCTTTTGGACTGTCACATCATGGGAATTATGTGTTCTGGACTGATTATATGAACGGTTCCATTTTTCAACTAGATTTGATAACAAACGAGGTGACATTACTGAGGCGTGAAAGACCACCCCTGTTTGGGCTTCAGATTTATGATCCACGAAAGCAACAAGGTATTAAAAACCATATAAAATTTCTTCTGAGTTTTACCTACACTAATACTTCACAGTATTTACAAAAGTTTTTATTTTGACAGTGTCGCTTAAGTTTTATCATAAAAGGTGTCTAGTCATTCCAAAGTCAATCAAATCTTAGATTTTGTTACAATAAACATTTATTATTTATTGTTGAAAATAGCCTAAGCAAGTAACTGGGCATTCTGTTTGAGTGAAGTTCAAGGATTTTTCCAAATGCTTCCTTTTTCATGTTATGTTCATGTTATTTAAAGAAGACTGAAGAAGACAGTTATTTAAAGTAAAAAAGAAAAAGATCCACTTTATGTTTTAAAGATTAAGTATTGTGAGCCGTGAGAAAAACTTCATGGGAAAGAAGTATTATGTGAAAATATTTTAAAATAAGTCATACTATGAAAAGAGTATTGTAAAAAGTATGTTAGTATATTTATCTGATTAGTGTCATGTCCATTTAAGGAACGTTTAATTATTTTAGATGTTATGAAAGGGAAATAATCTACCATGATATTCACGTCTTATTAAAATCAGGTAATGTTATTGTATATTTTATCTACATGAGTTATTAATATTTATTAGGCCATCTACAAATTGCATGACTCAGAATTTAGGTATTAAACAAAGAAAACAGCTTAGTAAATTATGTGGTCGACTTTTGTTATGAATCTAAATAGTCACTGTTCCTTTTATTTATGGAGATATTCTTGTGAAAGTTTAATGAGCATACATTTCAATAAATTTAGGATGAAAAAATAATATCCTGAGTTTTTCAATGCATATTTTGTCAATAGAAAGTTATCTAGTAGTAAGAGATTTTTTTAAAAGATATTTCAGCTAAATCAGAGATCTTAAAAGCAAACTATCTCATTGAAGTGCTTGTTTTTTTTTTCCTACTGTATTAAAATTGCCTCATTGGGATACAAATGCAATTTTATAAAATAATGGAAGTATATAGAGTGAGAAATTTCAATAGATAATGAAAGATAAAATCTTTAGAAAGAATAAAAGTGAAATTATTTGAAGTGGTATAAGCTGTATTTTTGGACAAGTGATGAAGAATAGTGACAATTGTCTAGATAGATAAAATGCTAATATTTTCTATTACATTCATGTCCATCCTGCTCCTTACCCCCTCCCTTCCCCAACCATTATGGAGAGTCTACCCCGAACTGGGGCAAGACCCTGAAAAAGAACAACTCTTCTCATCTCCTGTAGGGTTTTCCTTTCCTGATTGTTGTACCCTCTAATTTTATAATCATTAGTTTACTGGATTTTATTACAGTAATCAGTATACAATCCCATTTCCTATTTCCATTCTCTTTAGAAATTCTTAATCTTGAATATCATTGCTGAACTCCTTCTAGCCAAATTCCATGATGTTTTCAGAATCTTCATTTTCTTCAAACTTCTAGTGGTTTTAGAAAGTTGATGAATTAATGCAGCATGTGAGATAAGAAATACCTGGCTTACTGTAAAATGGTCTTGGGCTCAAATCCAGGTTCCAACACTTTTTCTTCTGAACCTTTAGACATATTATAAAAGATTTAATAAAGATAAGAAATGGCCCTTGAACTGCACACTGCCAGTGCAGATGATGCTATCTGGGTGCGTCCTTCAGTCTGAGAAACAGCTCTGAGTGATAAACATTTCTGTCCAATTTCTTGTGGGTGACATACAACGTGGACTGAATATAGCTAATTTTGAAAGGAGAGGGTTACACAAGAATGTGTTTCCTTGGGGAGGGGGGAAAGATGGCGGAGGAGCAGGGAACACTATTTGAGCTGGTTCCCGGAATTGAGGTGGATATCTACCAGACCACTCTGAGCACCCACGAAACCAGCCTGAGATGTAAGAAGATCTGGATCTCTACAACCAGAATATTGCAGGCAGTTGGTTTTGAGGTATGAAGTGGAGAGCCGTGATTCTGCGGGCAGATATCGGAGGATAAACGGCAGCCAGACGGTGCCTGACCATGGGGATCCTACACCGCCGGTGAGTGACAGCCTCCCACACTGCGGACAGGGCACAGACTCGCAGACCGGTAGCATCAGGGAAAGGACTTTAGGGCAGCCCCCTGGGTGGAAACTCAGAGTGGCGGGGTCGCGCCCACGCGAACTGCAGCCCCCCGGACGAAACCCGGAGCGGAGGAGTCACGTGCGCACAAACTGGGAGCAGCTGGCGGTTTTAGAAGCACAAAGGGCAGAGATGTGCCCGATCTGGAGGCAGGACTGGGAGCGCTGCGGAGGGGCGCACAACCCAGGATGCTGCAGTTTATAGCAGCGTGGACAGAAACGGAGACAGTGTGGCCTGGAGAGCTCACTGAAGAACAGACTGAGGTCTCTCTGCTCTGAGGCAGAGGGTTGGAAACGGTCTCTTCTGCTCTGACTCACGGAAGAGACGCGGAAAGCCGCCAGGGAAAGGCATCAGAGAACAAAAGCCCCAAAGACTGATTCCCACTGAGCCCATCCCCCGCCACAGGGGTGCAGGGCAACTCTGCCCAAACAGGGTTGCCTGAGTAACAGTGCGGCAGGCCCCTCCCCCAGAAGACAGGCTGGGAAAACAAGAGGCCAGCAACCCTAAGGTCCCAAGAAAACAGGTGCATCTTGCTTGGGTTCTGGTCAATAATTTGGACTCTATGCATTCCCTCAAACACCCATCAACAGAATGACTAGGAGGAGGAGCCCCCAAAACAGAAAAGACTCAGAGATTATGACTTATGCTGCGGATTTAAAAATGGATGCAGATATAACCAAGATGTCGGAGATGGAATTCAGGCTAGCAATTGTGAAGACAATGGCTAGAATGGAGAAATCAATTAATGGCAACATAGAGTCTCTAAGGGCAGAAATAAAAGGTGAATTGGCAGAACTTAAAAATGCTATCAATGAGATCCAATCCAATCTAGATAATCTAACAGCTAGGGTAACTGAGACAGAAGAGAGAATAAGCAACCTGGAAGACATTATAATAGATAAAAAGGGAAAAGAGGAGGCCAGGGAAAAACAACTCAGAATCCATGAAAATAGAATCAGAGAAATAAGTGACACCATGAAGCGTTCCAATGTCAGAATAATTGGAATCCCGGAGGGAATGGAGAGAGAGAGAGGACTAGAAGATGTATTTGAGCAAATCGTAGCTGAGAACTTCCCTAATCTGGGGAATGAAACAAACATTCGAGTCCTAGAGGCAGAGAGGACCCCTCCCAAGATCAAGGAAAACAGGCCAACACCCTGGCATGTAATTGTAAAACTTGCAAATCTTAGAACCAAGGAAACCATCTTAAGGGCAGTTAGGGGGAAGAGATTCCTTACGTACAGAGGGAGGAACATCAGAATAACGTCAGACCTATCCACAGAGACCTGGCAAGCCAGAAAGGCCTGGCAAGACATATTCAGGGGACTAAATGAAAAGAACATGCAGCCAAGAATACTTTATCCGGCAAGACTTTCATTTAGAATGGATGGAGAGATGCAGAGCTTCCACGACCGGCAGAAGCTGAAAGAATATGTGACCACTAAGCTGGCCCTGCAAGAAATATTAAGGTGGGTTCTATAAAAGGAGAAAGACCCCAAGAGTGATATACAACAGAAATTTACAGGGACAATCTATAAAAACAACGATTTCACAGGTAACATGATGACAATTAATTCATATCTTTCAATAATCACTCTCAACGTGAATGGCCTAAATGCTCCCATAAAACAGCACAGGGTTGCAGATGGGATAAAAAGACAGGACCCATCCATATGCTGTCTACAAGAGACTCATTTTGAACCTAAAGATACATCCAGACTGAAAGTGAAGGGATGGAGATCCATCTTCCATGCCAGCGGACCTCAAAAGAAAGCTGGGGTAGCAATTCTTATATCAGACAAATTAGATTTTAAACTAAAGTCTGTAGTAAGAGACACAGAAGGACACTATATCATTCTTAAAGGGTCTATCCAACAAGAAGATCTAACAACTGTAAATATCTATGCCCCCAACATGGGAGCAGCCATCTACATAAGCCAACTGTTAACCAAAATAGAGTCATATTGATAACAATATGTTAATTGTAGGAGACCTCAATACTCCACTCTCAGCAATGGACAGATCATCTAAGCAGAAAATCAACAGGGAAACAAGAGCTTTGAATGATACATTGGACCAGATGGACCTCATAGATATTTACAGAACATTCCACCCTAAAACAACAGAATACTCATTCTTCTCGAGCTCACATGGAACCTTCTCCAGAATAGACCATATACTGGGTCACAAATCAGGTCTCAACCGATACCAAAAGATTGAGATTATTCCCTGCATATTCTCAGACCACAATGCTCTAAAACTGGAACTCAATCACAAGAAAAAATTTGGCAGAAATTCAAACACTTGGAAGCTAAAGACCACTCTGCTCAAGAATGTTTGGGTCAACCAAGAAGTCAAAGAACTTAAACAATTCATGGAAATCAATGAGAACAAAAACACATCGGTCCAAAACCTATGGGATACTGCAAAGGCGGTAAGGGGGAAATACATAGCCATCCAAACCTCACTCAAAAAAATAGAAAAATCCCGAATTCACCAACTAACTCTACACCTTAAAGAACTAGAGAAAAAGCAACAAACAACGCCTAAGCCATGCATTAGAAGAGAAATAATTAAAATTAGAGCAGAAATCAATGAATTAGAAACCAGAAACACAGTAGATCAGATCAATGAAATTAGAAGTTGGTTCTTTGAAAGAATTAATAAGATCGATAAACCACTGGCCAGACTTATCCAAAAGAAAAGAGAAAGGACCCAAATTAATAAAATTATGAATGGAAGGGGAGAGATCACGACTAACACCAAGGAAATAGAAACAATTATTAGAAATTATTATCAACAACTATATGCCAATAAACTGAGCAATCTGGATGAAATGGAGGCCTTCCTGGAAACCTATAAGCTGCCAAGACTGAAACAGGAAGAAATTGACAACCTGAATAGGCCAATAACCAGTAACGATATTGAAGCAGTGATCAAAAACCTCCCAAAAAACAAGAGTCCAGGGCCTGATGGATTCCCTGGGGAATTCTACCAAACATTCAAAGAAGAAATAATACCTATTCTACTGAAGCTGTTGCAAAAAATAGAAACAGAAGGAAAACTTCCAAACTCATTCTATGAGGCCAGCATTACCTTAATCCCCAAACCAGGCAAAGACCCCATCAAAAAGGAGAATTTCAGACCGATATCCCTGATGAATATGGATTCCAAAATCCTCAACAAAATCCTAGCTAATAGGATCCAACAATACATTAAAAGGATCATCCACCACGACCAAGTGGGATTTATCCCCGGGATGCAAGGATGGTTCAATATTCGCAAATCAATCAATGTGATAGAACACATTAATAAGAGGAGGGAGAAGAACCATATGGTCCTCTCGATTGATGCAGAAAAAGCATTTGACAAAATACAACATCCTTTCCTGATTAAAACTCTCCAGAGTATAGGGATAGAGGGAACATTCCTCAAGCTCATAAAATCCATCTATGAAAAACCCACAGCAAATGTCATCCTCAATGGGGAAAAGCTGAGAGCCTTTCCCTTAAGATCAGGAACACGTCAAGGGTGCCCACTCTCACCACATTGTTCAACATAGTACTAGAAGTCCTAGCAAGAGCAATCAGACAACAAAAAGAAATAAAAGGTATTCAAATTGGCAAAGAAGAAGTCAAACTCTCTCTTCGCAGACGGCATGATACTTTATGTGGAAAACCCAAAAGACTCCACCCCCAAATTACTAGAACTCATGCAGCAATTCAGTAATGTGGCAGGATACAAAATCAATGCACAGAAATCAGTTGCTTTCTTATACACTAACAATGCAACTGTAGAAAGAGAAATTACAGAAACAATTCCATTTACAATAGCACCAAAAACCATAAGATACCTCGGAATAAACCTAACCAAAGAGGTAAATGATCTATACTCTAGGAACTACAAAACACTCATGAAAGAAATTGAAGAAGACACAAAAAGATGGAAAAAGATTCCATGCTCATGGATCGAAGAATAAACATTGTTAAAATGTCTATGCTACCCAGAGCAATCTATACCTTCAGTGCCATCCCGATCAAAATTCCAATGACATTTTTCAAAGTGCTGGAACAAACAATCCTAAAATTTGTGTGGAATCAGAAAAGACCCCGAATCGCCAAGGAAATGTTGAAAAAGAAAAACAAAGCTGGGGGCCTCACATTGCCCGATTTCAAGCTATATTACAAAGTTGTGATCACCAAGACAGCATGGTACTGGCACAAAAACAGACATACAGACCAATGGAACAGAATAGAGAACCCAGATATGGACCCTCAACTCAATGGTCAAATAATCTTTGACAAAGCAGGAAAAAACATGCAATAGAAAAAAGACAGTCTCTTCAATAAATGGTGCTGGGAAAATTGGACAGCCACATGCAGAAGAATGAAACTCGACCATTCTCTAACACCATTCACAAAGATAAACTCAAAGTGGATGAAAGACCTCAATGTGAGACAGGAATCGATCAAAATCCTAGAGGAGAACATAGGCAGTAACCTCTTTGACATCAGCACAGCAACTTCTTTCAAGATACATCTCCAAAAGTTAGTGAAACAAAAGCAAAAATGACCTTTTGGGAGTTCATCAAGATAAAAAGCTTCTGCACAGCAAAGGAAACAGTCAACAAAACAAAGAGGCAACCCACAGAATGGGAGAAGATATTTGCAAATTACACTACATATAAAAGGCTGGTATCCAAAATCTACAAAGAACTTCTCAAACTCAACACCCAAAAAACAAATAATCAAGTCAAAAAGTGGGCAGAAGATATGAAAAGACACTTCTCTGAAGAAGACATACAAATGGCTAACAGACACATGAAAAAATGTTCATCATCATTAGCCATCAGGGAAATCCAAATCAAAACCACACTGAGATACCACCTTACACCAGTTAGAATGGCAAAAATGGACAGGGAAAAAAACAACAAACGTTGGAGAGGTTGTGGAGAAAGGGGAACCCTCTTACACTGTTGGTGGGAATACAAGTTGGTACAGCCACTTTGGAAAACAGTGTGGAGGTTCCTCAAAAAGTTAAAAATAGAGCTACCGTATGACCCAGCAATTGCACTCCTGGGTATTTACCCCAAAGACACAGATGTAGTGAAAAGAAGGGCCATATGCACCCCAATGTTCATAGCAGCAATGTCCGCAATAGCCAAACTGTGGAAAGAGCTGAGATGCCCTTCAACAGATGAATGGATAAAGAAGACGTGGTCCATATATACAATGGAATATTACTGAGCCATCAGAAAAGATGAATACCCAACTTTTACATCAACATAGATGGGACTGGAGGAGATTATGCTAAGTGAAATAAGTCAAGCAGAGAAAGTCAATTATCATATGGTTTCACTTATTTGTGGAACATAAGGAATAACATGGAGGACATTAGGAGAAGGAAGGGAAAAGTGGGGGGGGGAATTGGAGGGAGAGATGAACCATGAGAGACTATGGACCTGAGAAACAAACAGGGTTTTAGAGGGGAGGGGGGAGGGGGGATTGGTTAGCCCGGTGATGGGTATTAAGGAGGGCACGTACTGCATGGAGCACTGGGTGTTATATGAAAACAATGGATCGTGGATCACTACATCAAAAACTAATGATGTATTGTATGGTGACTAACATAACATAATAAAATTAAAAAAAAAAAGATAAGAAATGCTTTCTTCATAAAATTCCTGTAAGGATTAAATCACTATTTAATTGTGATTACATGTACCTCCCACACATTTTATATTATTTTCCTTTATCATTTCTCTATAAGGACGCATTTTGTTAGTCTCCTTCCATATAAAAATGTTAAATAAATATTGAAAGGAACAATGTATCACAATCATATACAATTGAGCACATGCCTCTGATAGGACTGTGTGGAACATATTCCTGTATTTCATGAGGAAATATGCCTGGTGTTCTAGACAGTTCCATTGACATATAATTGTTCATTGCTATCTCTTGGATGGACAATGCTTTTTTAAAGTGCTTTTTAAAAATTTTTAATTAAAGTCACATTAAAATGAAAGCTTAGCCCTAATTACTAAACTATACAACCTTTATTATAGAAACCATTATGTTGTCTTACTGAAATAATGTGTTTGGGCAAATTGATTGATTAGGTTTCATAAACTTAGGTGAAATAATCAGTTTGAGTTTTCTACCCAGTCTTCTTGTAGCTAAGGAATGAGTAGTACTTAAGTGGATCTTTTGAATAGGTAATAGAGTATGGAGAGGATGTCTGGCCAAAATATTTTTCATTTAGTCAAAAGACATTGAACTGGATAACCTACTTAAGATTTAAATTTTTCATATTTTTACTAAATTAATCAGAATAGATAGATTATAAAGCAAAATGCACTCAGATGTTCAAATGCAGACATGTTATCTTACCATATTATAATTTTCTCTCATGAGAAAGTGAATATTTCTCTTTGCATCTTGTGAACATCAGATATTAATAAATATTTAGAAACACATAATCAGTGGCACTCAAACTTTGGTTACATACTGTCTTGTTAGACTGTTTTTCTAAGAATAAAATAGTTGCAATTGAATAGAAAACCATCTTCCTACATAGGTACAGAGCACTATTTCTTCATGGAATGGGATAAACTAGTCTTATATAGTCTTGTATTTTCATTCTCTGAGAGACTATGTATATGACTATATACCTTATATAAACTTATATGTAGTATTTATACATGTATCTGTGAATATATATAGAGAGAGAATATGTGTGTATATATATATATATGTGTATATATATATATATACACACACGTATATACGTAGATGCTAGATTATATCACACACATACACACACACACATACACACACACGTCCCACCCAATAGGAATACCATGAGAAATATCTAGGAATGCTATTAATACAAAATTCATATTCATATTAATGTAACATCTAAATTCTTTTAGACTTGGTGTCAGAAAATTAGTCAGCTAATTTGACCTCTCCAGATCAGAAGAGTCTCTCATCAAATTATTTGTTAATATAGCAGCTAATTTCAGGAAGGTAGATATATAACCATACTAAACAGAAAAGTACCCTTAGGAATGAATTCCTAAGTAATGCCAAGGTATTTTTTTCTCATATGCTATTGTTGTTTCTTCCGATTTAATTGATAAACTCTCCTTTTTTTCATTTACATTAGACATCTAAAAGAATTGTTAAAATCCTCTCCCAAAATTTCTCAGATAAAGCACAGCAATTGTATAAAACTAACATACTTTTACCTGTTTATTCTCTAGGTTCAAAAGCGCACTTTCCCCCCCCCCACGTTTTAGAGAATGAGATAATCAAAACTAAGTGCAATATCTAAAAAGGGTTAATGAATAGTTTCCTATATAGAATTAAAAATAATAGATTAGCTTCTATGCCAAATATATGAAATTTATTAACTAATAATTAACTGTAATTCTAACTACCAGGAAATGGGCTAAATATTCTTATTTGAATCTCATAAAAGATATTTAAGGTAGATACTATTGATTTCTGCTGTGCATATGAAAAACCCAAAGATCAGGCAAATGTAGCCATTTGACCTCAGGAAACAATGAGCCAGAGATAAACTGGGTTTCAAATTCAGGTTTGTCAGACCTTAAAGTGTTTTTATGTGATGAATTTATGTGGCCAATTTTAAAAAAATTATATAAAACTACTATACTTTTAGATAGAACGAAAAGATATGTCTTTTCTGTAGTCATTGTAGTTTTGTCATTGATAAATTTTTATTCAAAACTTTAAAAAAAAAATATAAAGTTCTTGACTACCGTATAGAACCCAGGATTAGGAGATCTTATATTACAAAGCATTAGTAAAACAGACACACTAATTTTTATTTAGTATGTGACTTGTTTATTAACCACATTATTGTGTAGTCTACTATTTAGGATAGGGCCATCTCACAAAATTTGTCTTTCTATCCAAATTTTCCATTTTGGAAATAACCACCATCAAAAAATAGCCCAAAAGACTAATTAGGCTCCTAATAGAATGTGTGTGTGTGTGTGTTTCTTTTGCTGTGCAAAAGCTTTTTATCTTGATGAAGGCCCAATAGTTCATTTTTGCCCTTGCTTCCCTTGCCTTTGGTGATGTTTCTAGGAAAAGTTGCTGCGGCTGAGGTCGAAGAGGTTGCTGCCTGTGTTCTCCTTTAGGATTTTGATGGACTCCTGTCTCATATTTAGGTCTTTCAACCATTTTGAGTCTATTTTTGTGTGTGGTGTAAGGAAATGGTCCAGTTTCATTCTTGTGCATGTGGCTGTCCAATTTTCCCAACACCATTTGTTGAAGAGACTGTCTTTCTTTCCTGCTTTGTCGAAAATTAGTTGACCATAGAGTTGAGGGTCCATTTCTGGGCTCTCTATTCTGTTCCATTGATCTATGTGTCTGTTTTTGTGCCAGTACCATACTGTCTTGATGATGACAGCTTTGTAATAGAGCTTGAAGTCCGGAATTGTGATGCCGCCAGCTTTGCTTTTCTTTTTCAACATTCCTCTGGCTATTCAGGGTCTTTTCTGGTTCCATACAAATTTTAGGATTATTTGTTCCATTTCTTTGAAAAAAGTGGATGGTATTTTGATAGGGATTGCATTGAATGTGTGGATTGCTCTAGGTAGCATTGACATCTTCACAATATTTGTTCTTCCAATCCATGAGCATGGAACGTTTTTCCATTTCTTTGTGTCTTCCTCAATTTCTTTCATGAGTATTTTATAGTTTTCTGAGTACAGATCCTTTGCCTCTTTGGTTAGATTTATTCCTAGGTATCTTATGGTTTTGGGTGCAATTGTAAAAGGGATCAACTCCTTAATTTCTCTTGTCTTGTTGTTGTTGTATAGAAATGCCACTGATTTCTGTGCATTGATTTTCTATCCTGCCACTTTACTGAATTCCAGTATGAGTTCTAGCAGTTTTGGGGTGGAGTCTTTTGGGTTTTCCACATAAAGTATCATATCATCTCAAAGAGTGAGAGTTTGACTTCTTTGCTGATTCGGATGCCTTTTATTTCTTTTTGTTGTCTGATTGCTGTGGCTAGGACTTCTAATACTATGTTGAGTAGCAGTGGTGATAGTGGACATCCCTGCCGTGTTCCTGACCTTAGGGGAAAAGCTCTCAGTTTTTCCCCATTGAGAATGATATTCACTGTGGGTTTTTCATAGATGGCTTTTATGATATTGAGGTATGCACCCTCTATCCCTACGCTCTGAAGAGTTTTAATCAAGAAATGATGCTGTACTTTGTCAAATGCTTTTTCTGCATCTATTGAGAGGATCATATGGTTCTTGTTCTTTCTTTTATTAATGTATTGCATCACATTGATTGATTTGCAGATGTTGAACCAACCTTGCAGCCCAGGGATAAATCCCACTTGGTTGTGGTGAATAATCTTTTTAAGGTACTGTTGGATCCTATTGGCTAGTATTTTGGTGAGAATTTTTGCATCCATGTTCATCAGGGATATTGGTCTGTAATTCTCCTTTTTGATGGGGTCTTTGTCTGGTTTTGGGATCAAGGTAATGGTGGCCTCATAAAATGAGTTTGGAAGTTTTCCTTCATTTCTATTTTTTTGGAACAGTTTCAGAAGAGTAGGTATTAATTCTTCTTTAAATGTTTGGTAGAATTCCCCTGGGAGGCCATCTGGCCCTGGGCTCTTGTTTGTTGGGAGATTTTTGATGACTGTTTCAATTTCCTTAGTGGTTATGGGTCTGTTCAGGATTTTTATTTCTTCCTGGTTCAGTTTTGGTAGTTTATACATCTCTAAGAATGCATCCATTTCTTCCAGATTATCTAATTTGCTGGCATAGAGTTGCTCATAATATGTTCTTATAATTGTTTGTATTTCTTTGGTGTTGGTTGTGATCTCTCCTCTTTCATTCATGATTTTCTTGATTTGGGTCCTTTCTCTTTTCTTTTTGATAAGTTTGGCCAGGGGTTTATCAATCTTATTAATTCTTACAAAGAACCAGCTCCTAGTTTTGTTGATCTGTTCTACTGTTCTTTTGGTTTCTATTTCATTGATTTCTGCTCTGATCTTTCTTATTTCTCTTCTGCTGGGTTTAGGCTTTATTTGCTGTTCTTTCTCCAGCTCCTTTAGGTGTAGGGTTAGGTTGTGTATTTGAGACCTTTTTTGTTTCTTGAGAAAGGCTTGTATTGCTATATACTTTCCTTTTAGGACTGCTTTTGCTGCATCCCAAAGATTTTGAACAATTGTGTTTTCATTTTCATTTGTTTCAATGAATTTTTTTAATTCTTCTTTAATTTCCTGGTTGACCCACTCATTTTTTAGTAGGATGCTCTTTAGCCTCCATTTGAGTTCTTTCCAGCTTTCCTCTTGTGATTCAGTTGTAGTTTCAAAGCACTGTGGTCCAATAATTTGCAGGGAATGATCCCAATCTTTTGTTACCGGTTAAGACCTGATTTGTGACCTAGGATGTGATCTATTCTGGAGAATGTTCCATGGACACTAGAGAAGAATGTGTATTCTATTGCTTTGGGATAGAATGTTCTGAATATATCTGTGAAGTCCATTTGATCCAGTGTGTCATTTAAAGCCTTTATTTCCTTGTTGATCTTTTGCTTAGATGATCTGTCCATTTCAGTGAGGGGGGTTTTAAAGTCCCCTACTATTATTGCATTGTCGTCGATGTGTTTCTTTGCTTTTGTTATTAATTGGCTTATGTAATTGGCTGCTCCCATGTTAGGGGCATAGATATTTACAATTGTTATATCTTCCTATTGACTAGACCCTTTAAGTATGATATAGTGTCCTTCCTCATCTCTTATTATAGTCTTTGGTTTAAAATCTAACTTGTCTGATCTAAGGATTGCCACCCCAGCTTTCTTTGACGTCCAATAGCATGGTAAATGGCTTTCCACCCCCTCACTTTCAATCTGGAGGTGTCTTTGGGTCTAGAATGAGTCTCTTGCAGACAGCATATTGATGGGTCTTGTTTTTTTTTAATCCAATCTGCTAGCCTTTGTCTTTTGATTGGGGCATTTAGCCCATTTACATTCAGGGTAACTATTGAAAGATGAATTTAGTGCCATTGTATTGCCTGTAAGGTGACTGTTACTGTATATTGTCTGTGTTCCTTTCTGGTCTATGTTGCTTTTAGGCGCTCTCTTTGCTTAGAGGACCCCTTTCAATATTTCTTGTAGGGCTGGTTTGGTGTTTTCAAATTCTTTTAGTTTTTGTTTGTCCTGGAAGCTTTTTATCTCTCCTTCTATTTTCAGTGACAGCCTAGCTGGATATAGTATTCTTGGCTGCATATTTTTCTCGTTCAGTGCTCTGAATATATCCTGCCAGTCCTTTCTGGCCTGCCAGGTCTCTGTGGATAGGTCTGCTGCCAATCTAATGTTTCTACCATTGTAGGTTACTGACCTCTTGTCCTGAGCTGCTTTCAGGGTTTTCTCTTTATCTCTGAAACTTGTAAGTTTTACTATTAGATGTCGGGGTGTTGACCAATTTTTATTGATTTTGGGGGGGAATCTCTGTGCCTCCTGGATTTTGATGCCTGTTTCCTTCCCCAAATTAGGGAAGTTCTCTGCTATAATTTGCTCCAATATACCTTCTGCCCCTCTCCCTCTTTCTTCTTCTTCTGGGATCCCAATTATTCTAATATTGTTTTATCTTATGGTATCACTTACCTCTCAAATTCTGCCCTCATGATCCAGTAGTTGTTTATCTCATTTTTCTCAGCTTCTTTATTCTCCATCATCTGGTCTTCTATATCACTAATTCTTTCTTTTGTCTCATTTATCCTAGCAGTTAGAGCCTCCATTTTTGATTGTACCTCATTAATAGCCTTTTTTATTTCGACTTAGTTAGATTTTAATTCTTTTATTTCTCCAGAAAGGGATTCTCTAGTATCTTCCATGCTTTTTTCAAGCCCAACTAGTATCTTTATAATCATCATTCTGAACTCTAGTTCTGACATCTTACTAATGTCCTTATTGATTAGGTCCCTGGCAGTTGGTGCTGCCTCTTGTTCTTTTTTTTTTTTTTTTTTTTTGAGGTGAGTTTTTCCATCTTGTCATTTTGTCCAGAGGAGAATAGATGAATGACAGAACAAAATGTTAACTGGGTAACAATGACCCCCAAAAAATATACACTAAACAAATCAGAGGAGACCCAAAACCAGGGGGAAAAGAAAGGGAAAGAAAGAAAAAATAAAAAAAAAGAATATGATCAAATATGGTCAGGCTGGTGAATAGATCAGTGCCACACACTAGATTTTGGGCGTATTTTGGTCTGTTAGAAGAAACTGCCTACCAAAATTTTAAAGAAAGAAAAACTTACATATGTACAAAAATAAGGGTAAATACAATGAAGGGATGGAATATGACTATAAAGATGAAAATTTTAAAAGATTTTATGAAAGAAATTGAGAAGAAGTTGGTTGAAAAAAGAAAGAAGAGAAATTAAAAACGAACCAAAAAAAAAAAAAAAAAGGAGAGAATGTGATCAGGCGGGAGACTAGAACAAAGCCATACACTAGAGATTTAGGGTATATTTTGGTCTGTTAGAAGAAACTGTATCCCAAAATTCTAGAGTGAGAACAACTTATATAGATACCAAAAATAAGGTTAACTACTATGAAGGGATAGAATATGACTCTAAAAGTGAAAAATAAGAAAGGTTTTTAAACAAGGGATTGATAAGATGTTGGTTGTAAAAGGGATAAAGAAAAATTCAAAAAAAAAAAGAAAAAGAAAAAAATTAAAAAAATTAACTTTGAAAGACTAAAGAATCAACGGGGGGAAAAGCCATGAATTCTATGTGCTGTATTCCCCTAGGGCTGGAGTTCTGCCATTCTCATTGATCAGTAGACTTGGTCTTGGCTGGCTGTTCTTGCTGATCTTCTGGGGGAGGGGCCTGTTGCCGTGGTTCCCAAATGTCTTTGCCGGAGGCGGAATTGCCCCGCCCTTGTTGGGTCCGGGCTAAGTAATCTGTTCGGGTTTGCTCTCGGGACCTTTTGTTCCCTGCAAGCTTTCCGTAGGGCTTTGGAGGCCGAGAGTGAAAATGGCGGCCTCCCAATCTCCACCCCGGAGAAGCCGAGAACTCGGGGCCCCGCTCCTCAGTGCGCCCCCAGAGAAAAGCAGTCAATCACTCCTGTCTCCCGGTCTCCGGCCACACTCCGTGCTCACCCAGCCTGTGACCGAGCGTTTCTATCTCTGGCACATGATCCCGTGTGGAGTCTCCAAACCCAGCAGAACCCTGCGGTGCGCTCCCACGTGCTCCTCCCGGGGGAGGAAGGGGAGTCTCCCCGGATCTGCCGCTTGTTGGGTCCCTGCTGGAAGAGCAGTGGCCCGACTGTGCCACGGATCACAGTTTATGGCAGCCCTGAGCTGAGAGCCCGCATCTCGGCTACATCTCTGCAGCCGGCTTCCCTGCTCCAATACCTGGGAGCCTTGCCGCACTTAGGCACCCCGCTCTTTCAGTGACCCCGAGGGTCCTGAGACCACACTGTCCCAGCGAGGGTTCCACCCCCCGCTTAGCCACTGGAGTGATGTCCCTCAGCAGAGCACACTTCTAAAAGTTCTGATTTTGCACTCTATTGCTCTGTCACTTGCCGGTAGTGGCTGACGGAGCCCCCTCCCCCCGCCATCTATCTTCCCGAATATCACCTCGGATTCACTTCTCCGCACCTCCTACCTTCCAGAAAGTGGTCGCTTTTCTGTTCAGAGAGTTGTTCCTATTCTTTTCTTTGATCTCCTGTTGAGTTTGTAGGTGTTCAGAATGGTTTGATCCCTATCCAGCCGAATTCCTGAGACCAGACAAAATTTAGGTCTCCACTCCTCTGCCATCTTGCTCCTCCCCCCAAAATATTTTGATTAAATCAATATTCAAAAATCTGAATGTTACTAAAATAATGATATACAATTTAATCCTGTACATAATATGCATAGCATATTCAGAACACCTAAGTATCCTATGAACTATTACATTTTTATTGTATAATTATGGAATAAACATGGTTATATCTGGAAACTACTTAAAAAGTCTCTACAGTCCTTATTGGGAAAAACTTGAACTAAGCTTCATTATCCTCTGAGTTTGGAAATTGATACTAAAGCTTGAATTATTAGCTTCCTTAGCTTTCAAGTGTATTTTTATTTTTCATAAACATAGCAAATTTAGTTTACTTCTCAGAATAATGGAAGGAAATGATTATATACTTCAGGTTGTTTCTTCTGATCTGATTCTGCTATCCTAGACAGAAATGATCATGTCCTGTAACCTTCCTCTCTTCTGGTGCTTATTTGCCCACATACCTCTATTTCTTCTGACTAATGTGCAAATTCCTTCTATTTCACAGCACATCGTATATTTTTAAATGTTTCCGAATTTTATTTAGGGTTCAGTAGGTATCCTGACTACATTAATGAATATGCAATATACATATGCATATATATGCATACATTTTTATGCCTACCTATGTCTCCTAGAAAGAATGTGAACCTGAACTTGCTAACTTTGGATAGAATCAGAGTTCTCTGACATATTCGCTTCCCTACTCTTGCAGGTGACAATATGTGCCGAGTAAATAACGGGGGCTGTAGTACCCTGTGCTTGGCCATTCCAGGAGGCCGAGTATGTGCTTGTGCTGATAATCAACTTTTAGATGAAAACGGGACAACTTGCACATGTAAGTTTTGTTTGTTTGTTACATTCATTGATTATACATGTCTTTTTGAAGAAGAAAAGCAGATGAAACCAAAGGAATTAAAATCAAACTTGGAAAGAGAAATTCAGATAATCACTTAGGTATAATCCTCTTTAGGTTACAAATAATTAACTGAATTAACCTATATAAAAAACAGTGAATAATGATGAAGATTTCCAGAGCATTTGTTTTTTTTTTGTTTTGTTTTGTTTTTTATTTTATTTTTTTTTAAAGATTTTATTTATTTATTTGAGAGAGAGAATGAGATAGAGCATGAGAGGGTCAGAGGGAGAAGCAGACTCCCTGCCGAGCAGGGAGCCCGATGTGGGACTCGATCCCGGGACTCCAGGATCATGACCTGAGCCGAAGGCAGTCACTTAACCAACTGAGCCACCCAGGCGCCCGAAGATTTCCAGGGCATTTGTGACTGTTGCCTAATAGTTCACTAATAAAAATATATATATATCTATAAAGTAGTTTATATATATTTATATATATTATATATAAGCTTATATATATAGTTTATACTTATATATATTATTTATATATCTTATTTTTATATATTATATATATAAATAGTTTAGTAATAAAAAATATATATATGCCACAGAAGAAAATATTTCATAAAATTGTTAAAGACCTTCACCATTAGGACAAGCTCAGTTATCTATCTTTGTTGGTGAAGAGAAAAAAGAGGCAATAAAGAAACTTAGGGAAATTCTAGACTTTATCGAAATACTGAATTAATTGGATTGATTGACCTGGATTAAAGGCACTTTATTAACTTTTACTGACCTTCCTCAATTTACTGCATCTTGTTATTCCAATGTGACCCTTCTGAAGTTTATTCTCTTTATATACATCAAGTCCCTTAACCATAGCAATAGGACCCATGCTATGTATGTATTGAGTACTATAGAAATGTTTCTGGAATGATTTGATCTTAAATTGCATGTTATTCATGATTCTTCAGAGAAACAGAACTAATAGGATGTAAATATATAGAAAGAGATTTGTTATGAGGAATTGGCTCATGCAGTTATGGAAGCTGACAATTACCAATATCTGCAGTCAGCAAGTTGGAAACTGGGGAGTACCATTGGTGTAGTTCCAGTCCGAATGCTGGTAGGCTGAAGACCCAAGAAGAGCCAGTGTTTCAGTGGGAGTCTGAAGGCAGGAAAAAAAACAATGCCCCAGTTCAAGGCAGTCAGGCAGGGAGAATTCTCTTATGTGCAGGAAGGTAGGCTTTTTCGTTCAATTCAGGCCTTCAATTGATTGGATGAGGGCCACTCACATGCTTAATTTAGTCTACAGATCTCAATGTTAATCTCATCTAAAACACTCTCACAGACACACCCTGAATGATATTTGACCAAACATCTGGGCACTCTCAGGCCTACTCAAGTTGACACATAATATTAACCATCACAAATTGTTAAATAATACATAAATAAATGCATTTTTCATCAATTATAATGATTGTCTCAGGGAAGGCAGAAGGAGAAATAAGTATAATAAGATTTCAACTTATCTGAAATGTTTTATTTCTTCTGAAGAAGAAACAATGTGAATAAGGGATTTTTACTAATGATTTAATACAAAGTAACATTTGAGAAATATACAGAAAAATTTAAGTGAAAAATCCACCCATTATGCCACTATTCAGCAATAAACTACTAAGACACTTTCTTGTTGTTCCTTATAATTATATATCCCTGGAGGTTATTATATTTTACTACTACTAATAATAATCATATGTAAAATTTATTGTATTCTTATATAGGATGTGGGACTTTATGATAAATTTTCATGGTTCTCATTAGCCCTTACAATAATCATATAAGGAAGATACTATTATTACTTCACTTTAATATTCACAATGTAGACTTGAGGGTTAATAACTTTTCATAATTCACATAATTAGTACATAGGGATTTAATTCCCAAATTATTTTATTTTGGAGACGGAATTCTTAGTTATGTTGCAGTTTTACACATTTTGGATCATACCACAGTATCATTTACTTTGTGCTTTATTTTTATTTAATAGGAGCATAAGCATCTTATCATGTGACTACATATTCTTTGTAAACATGATTTTTAAACCATTTATCTTCATTTTCTACTTGATATTTGGTGTTATTTCTGATGGATTGTTATAGATATGTGTGTGTTTCTTTACTGTTTATGATCCCTTCTGTATTTTACCATATAGTCCATGGTCAATTTGTTACATTTTCTTTTTTAAGCATTTGGAATAATACCACCAGTTTTAAATTCTATTATTATTTTGAATTTTAACTATTTGAGATGAGGACTTTGGCTTCTATTCTCTTTATCTTCCTCAATTTCATTCCTTATAATTTAGGATTTCTGACAAGGAATATTATTTTGTTTTTTGTTTTGTTTTGTTTTGTTTTGTTTTTTTAAAGATTTTATTTATTTATTTGACAGAGAGAGACACAGCGAGAGAGGGAACACAAGCAGGGGGAGTGGGAGAGGGAGAAGCAGGCTTCCTGCTGAGCAGGGAGCCCGATGCGGGGCTCGATCCCAGGACCCTGGGACCATGACCTGAGCCGAAGGCAGACGCTTAACGACTGAGCCACCCAGGCGCCCAAGGAATATTATGTTGAATCATCAATCAGTAAATCTTTTTATAAAATGTTTTGACACGTATAGCTAGTTTGTTGATCAATTTTATAATATTTTCTTTTAGACATGACTCAGTGTTTCACTGGTTATATTGCTTAGTATTCAAACTTTAGTTCCTCATTGTTTAATTATTTATTTTCACTGATGTTTAGGATAGATAAAGTAATTTCTTGAAGTTGCTTCTTCAAGAAGAGCACGAAGACTGTATAACTGTGGAGTTCCTGTGTTTTCTAAATAGGTTTCCTTTGCATTTATACATGACTGACAATTCTGGATATTAATTCTTGGCTAAACAAAAATTTTCTTCAAAATTCTGGAAACACTATTTAATTTATTCTGGGGTAGTATACTTGAGAGTAGAAATACGAATTTTACTTCTCTGGGCAAAATTTTTTTCATTGTTAGTAGGGTTTTTAAATTGTCTATTAAGACAATTCCTGTAGATCATAATTATCTGAAGTATACTTTCTTTGAGTCATCAGGTGGTTTCCTTCCCTTGTTCTGTAGTATTATTTTTTAATTCATATTTTGGTTGTTTATTTATCATCAGAAGGGAAGTGATCTATCAAGATCTATAGTTTTTCAATAAGCAGGGATTAAGCATTACTTTGAACAACATAAAATCTTTCTGGTTGTCTGCTAAGCTAAATCTTATCTTGGTTATTGAGAGAGAGAAAAGGTATAGTTTATATGTACATTTCCTAGTTCAATTTTTAGTATCTACCACAGATTCATCTAAAGTTATTTTTCTGGTATAAAATGAAATTTTTTGCTATCCCAGATGAATAATTCTGACATTTTGAACAGATGAAATGTGTGTGTATGCATGTGCACACACACACAGACACACACAAACACACACACAGTAACCTTTATGGACCCCCACCCAGTGTTATCCTGCCTTTGCTCTACCCCCAGATTGCCTCTCAAGGATGGAAGGTACCAGTGCAAGTATCTCCTTTTTTGATAGACGCAGACCTTAGAGTGAATGCTGCAGGAGCAAAGGGTCTCTCTTTTTACCTAAAGATAAATAAGCTTATTCAATTTTTAATGGTATAAGTTAGAGAAGCTTCTGGCTGAATATTTAAATCTTGTTCTATTGGTCTTGCAAAAAAGTCAAAATTCCCTTAAGATAGTGTCAGTTGAATGATCAAGAGGCTGAGTTTTCAAGGATCTTGTGAGTTTTTATCCTTCATCTTAGTTTTCATAGTGGGAAGTTGGAGGGAGAGTGTATACATCAGATATATCTAGATGGTTTTTTAAGCTTGAAATGTTCTAATTAGTTCTTTAATTTTAATTGTGTGAATCATAATTATCTGGATCATTGACATCCAAATTATCTTTCCTATTTCCTTCATTCTATGCCCCATTAAAAATTTATGGATTCCTTATGAGTTGACAAATCTATATCGATATTGATACAGAAAAGATACTGACCATTGGATATCTTTGTGTAAATAAAAATTGGGTGACTTTTGGCTTTTAAGGAAATACTATACACAATGTTGGTCATACAGTTACAATAGGAAATTTGTTATCATGACTGGACACATATGATTATGCATCTGGTGAAAAAATTTTTTCTGTGACTATTGGTGTCTTTCTAATATCTACAATTCATTGATGATGTAACTCCAGTACAATAAAAAGAGATAGGAAAGAAGATTATTTTATGTATACTTGTTACACTAAACAATGTTAAATCAACAAAACCATCTGTGTTCTTATTTGGGAATTTGTTGTTGCATTTGTCTGTTTGAAACTCTACTATATCTTTACTAGGGCATGCAACTTGCCAGGTTTCTTTCAAATGTAATGGGAAAAATCATGAGTAAGCAGATAATAACTCATTTCTTACAAACAATTCATAGTGTGTTTATCTAAATTATTCCAGTTCCTATTCCTTTAATGGCAAAAGTTTTTTAAGGATGTTAGCCTTCAGACACATGAAAAAATGCTCAACATCACTTGTCATCAGGGAAATACAAATCAAAACCACAATGAGGGGGCGCCTGGGTGGCTCAGTTGGTTAAGCGACTGCCTTCAGCTCAGGTCATGATCCTGGAGTCCCTGGATCGAGTCCCGCATCGGGCTCCCTGCTCGGCAGGGAGTCTGCTTCGTCCTCTGACCCTATCCCCTCTCATGTGTTCTCTCTCTCTCAAATAAATAAATAAAATCTTTAAAAAAAAAAAAAAACCACAATGAGATACCACCTCATACCAGTCAGAACGACTAAAATGAACAACTCAGGAAACAACAGATGTTGGTGAGGGTGCAGAAAAAGGGGAACCCTCTTATACTGTTAATGAGAATGCAAGCTGGTAAAGCCACTCTGGAAAACAGTATTGAGATTCCTCAAAAAAGTTAAAAATAGAACTACCCTACAACCCAGCATTTGCGCTTCTAGTATTTATCCAAAGGATACAAAAATAGTGATTCGAAGGAGCACATGCACCCCAATGTTTATAGTAGTAGTGTCCACAATAACCAAAATATAGAAAGAGCCCAGATGTCCATCAACAAATGAATGGATTAAGAAGATGTGATATATATATATATATATATATATATATATATATATATTCAAAAAGAATGAAACCTTGCCATTTGCAATGACACGGATGGAACTAGAGGGCATTAATCAGAGCAAAACAGGTCAGAGAAAGACAAATACCATATAATTTCACTCATATGTGGAATTTAAGAAGCAAAACAGAGCAACATAGGGGGAGGGAAAGAAAAATAAAATAAGATAAAAACAGAGACAGAGGCAAACCCTAAGAGACTCTTAACTATAGGAAACAAACTGAGGGTTGCTGGAGGGGAGGTGGGTGGGGGATGGGGTAATTGGGTGATGGGCATTAAGGAGGGCACTTGACATATGAGCATTGTGTGTTACATGCAACTGATGAATCACTAAATTCTACCCCTGAAACTAATAATATACTATATGTTCACTAAGTTGAATTTAAATATTTTTTTAAAAGAATATGTTAGCCTTAGTTTTCAGATGAGGAAATTCAAGTGCAAAAGGACTACAAATAGAGTTCATGGTTGCAGAGTATGGTATAAAACAAATATGAGCATGCCACTAACTTCTCATTAATGCTGATTCCTCTCAGCTTCTAATTTAGTTCAGGCTACATTACAGTTTTCTGAACTGATTTCAACTGGATTAACTCGGTAATCTGAGTTAACAAGCAAAACAAAAATACATATTGCAACCACTGAGATATGATTGTCCTGGTTCCAGTCATCCTCGTTGAATTGACATCAAATGAACAAAAACCCAATGACAGTTGGTCAGACCAGAAGTAAACACGAAAGGTTGTGTCTCAATGAATTTGCCGCATCAGGCTGTGTCAGAAGAGGCATTCACCCAGCAGAAAAATATTGGCATGCTACGTGATTGATTAAGGATGAATTCTAATGCTATGCCTGGAAGGAATCAAGAATGAGAGTAGGCTGGACTCTTTGTCCTTGTGGATCTTGTGTGGCATGGGCAAATCCTCTCACAATGAGAAATGAGACCTAGTGTAGCATAGTAACTTGGAACTGACCGCACTGGAGAAGCATATGTAAAGCCAGTTGATCAATTATCAAGTGGGTTTTTTAATTTATTTTGATGGCATTGTGGGGAAAAATACAATATACAAAACTAATAAATGAGAACATGGATAATCCCAAGAAAGTAAGTTAAGCTCCTAAAAAAAAAAAAGATAGTCATTATTTTTTTTTAATAGCAAGATAATTTTGTATAGAATAATAAGTCAGTAATTCTTTAAATTCCTCTTTAGTGGCCTGAAAGAATAGACAGAATTTTCCAATGTGCCTTACTCCCAAGAGAGCAACTTAAAAATATTGATCATCCAAGGGTAGCATTGCACAATTATATGTCAATGGTACTCTGTGACCTTCTTTACCTTCTGGAACACCAGATATATTCCTCTGTGAAAAACAGTGCTCCACTATGGCCAAGCCATTTATCTGTTCAGCTGTGACAAGCCTTATGTTCTAGGATATATGCAATCTAATGTGTAGTAAAAAGTTTAAGGCAGTAAAAAGTTTAAAAGCTCCATCCAGATGAATATTTATGGCCTTCTGTGCATAGGAACCCACAGAAGATTATGTACCACTTAGGGTGGCTGCTCAGAAGACCACTCTATCTAATGAAAGGTCATCCCGCTATGATCTAAAGGTGAAAATTCAAAACCCATAGCAGCATTTTTCACATTGCCTTCCTAAATAGGCAAGCTTATATAAAGGCATCAAAAACACTGCAACTTCAAGTTTTCTTTTAGGTCCTTTTGTCTTCCTGCTCAAATAAAGGGATAGTTAGAAATTCTCCCCAAATACAAAATCTGCTAAATAAACATATCCTAATGTAAAATGTATAGGGACCATAGGAAAACTTCATTTTATTTGTTGTACTAGGACTCATGCTTTTATGACTAAGTTATCGTAATTTTGATATGGTCAACAGCAAAAACATCAGTTGACAGAAGAGACAATGGTTACTTTAGATACATTACCACACTGGGATTGAAAAGAAGAAAAGCAAAGTGACAAACACAGATACTTGTTCATGGGCACCACAGCTTATTAAACCAAGGTGAGGAACATATGTATTTAGTTCAGTTGCTGAGCTTAGATCCAAATCTCAGCTGATTCCAAACTAAAATAAAATAAACCAGTTTATTAGTAGGGTTTTTCCCCTTACTTCATTATGATCTGGACATGAACTCCAGCAATCCCCAGTTTTTACTGAAAAGTAATTCTAGAATGCATATTTCCTTTTGCAGTGCATGGAAGAGTCATGCGGAGACCTTCTAATTTCAATGTTTTAACAGCAGGTATCATAGGATGTTTGAGACCTGACAGTTCCTTGCCGGGAATGTTATGATTCATGTCATTTTATTTTTGATCCTGATTAAATTAAAGGATTATTTATTACTTTGTCAGCTTTCTTACTGGTGAGATCATGTTGTAATATTTTTACTAGAAGTGACCCTGGTGGTAGAATTATGGGTTTTGCATCAGTTTTCAAATTCACGGTGCAAAGCACAACTCTAAAAGCAAAGCTTGCAATTCTAGCACTTGTTAATATATTGAAAGCAATCTATGTGTCTGCCCAACACCCAAGTGCTGTATAGGTTCAGTCACATTAAACATTGGAACAAAGTCACATACATGGAGCTTTTCCTATATGTTCACTTTTTTTGGCATTGGGGGGGACTTTATTACTCTTTCTGTTTATCTATATATGGATCTTTTCCCCTTCAATTAAACTAACTTCACCCGTGATCTTGGGTGCTGGTAGAAGACTATTAGCTTTTGAGCCACTTGAAGTGATATTGTTTTCCTGAAGTATTTATATAGTCTCCAGAGAAAGAATTTCTCACTATAATAAATGGCTGTAATGTACAATTATGTCTCTACTAATTCCAGTAAGTTAGGCAGCAAGTATTTTTTTAATGTCTACTCTTTGACTGGTTCTATTCTTGTATTATTCTGTTCTGTATGTGACGTTGTCCTTCCTACATTCAAGAATTCCAAGTGGAAACATTAGATGTATAAAAATTATTTATAAAATGATTCCTTTATAGAGGTTTGTGCAAGGTATACAGAATACTAATCTTATTTTTTCTAGGTGCTATTAGCTCTCTTATGTGATACCGAATATATTGGCTTCATCATCTCATTGATTCTCACAAAAGTAGGTAGATTGGCTGGCCATAAGCTGGGGTGTGACGATAAATGACGTTGCTGCCCAATTCCACAGAGTTATGTCAATGCTTGGAAAAAGACCATGCTTTTTGAATGTCAAAGCTACCATCTTATCCAGATTATCACTTATCATGTTAAACATTTTCTTGATAATGGACATTGCTAGCTCAAAAATCATCTGTCTTCTCTCATTACAGATCTTGCACATACCTAATAGCGTTATGATAGCATGGTTTCTGTGTGACGTACTACTGTTTACATCTGGAAGGCTTGGGTTAGGACTAGAAAAAACCAATGATGTCATACGCCTTGAAAGACTTTGGAAATCAGAACCCAGTATCTTTTTTTTTTTTTTTTTTTTAATATTTACTATTATGTCAAAAATTCTGAAGGGCCTGAGATTCTACCCTAGGCAAGCTAACATGTTAACTTGTCAAAGATTCATAGATTCTGACAGAAGACACACATTTCCTGGATCAGACACAGAAGATTTTATTACTCATGTCACAGCAGGCAGCATGAGTTTCATGTTCATATCCGTTCTCTTCACCCCACCCAGCCCCAAAACATATGGGGGCAGTGCATAAGCAGGTGTAGGTGCATGCTGCACACACAGTGAATTTGTATTCACACTAAAGAACCCAAGCTTGAGTCTGCCAGAAAATCAGCCCAACATTTGCCCCAAAGGGAGACATTATCTTCACTATTTTGGCCAAGAAAAAAACCTGCTCTCTGCTCTAGAAGATGGCATTATCTGTCTTCCAAGGCTGTTAGCTATATAAGCATCCTTGAAAAAATGTCCAGAGTAAAAGCTGACACAAGACACATGGAAATGCCGTGGAGAAATGCCTCTTGCCCAACAAATTATAGGGCCTAGAAGACTTGCAGACACATTTTAAAATGTCAAAGATACTCGTATATATTTCATTATATCTGCTCTTACAGTTATAACCAATGTCTAACTGCTGTTACAAATTATAATAGTATTATACTAATGACATTGATATAGACCAGTATCAGCAATAAATATAAAAAGTGAAATTATCTCAAGAAGTTGGCTCTATTGGTTTTCAAACAATTGTCCTGTTATGAAAAATGAAAATGAAACTTTGGACATTGTCATCATGTATTTTTGAAAATCGCCACCTGTTTATTAGCAAATATCATTTAAAAATAACCAACAAATCGGAGGGGGAGATGAACCATGAGAGACTATGGACTCTGAGAAACAAACTGAGGGCTCTAGAGGGGAGGGGAGTGGGGGGATGGGCTAGCCTGGTGATGGTATTAAAGAGGGCACGTTCTGCATGGAGCACTGGGTGTTACACGCAAACAATGAAATGTGGAACACTACATCAAAAACTAATGATGTAATGTATGGTGATTAACATAACATAATAATAAAAAAAAGAAAAGAAAATTTTGTTAAATAAAAAAAATAAAAATAACCAACAATCCACACATATTTGAAACTATGTTTAAAACAAGTTTGGAAATTTTGCCTATTTGCATTCTTTCCATAATGATCTAAATGTCACTTGAAAAACATTTAGACTCTAAGCAGACTTAAAGATCTTATCTCCAAATTGGTTATGTTAAAGAATATTTAGTTTAAAATATTAATTTTGTGGGGGGTAGTTTTTCTTTCCATAGACATCTTGCTCTTCTTTAATATAGATGTAATTGTCAAAAGCAGCTATAATTTCACTCTTGTATATGGATATCCTTGATCATTTCTTAAAACTGTCAGTTGGGTTTATTTGATCAAATGACCATGTGAAAGCCAAGCTTTTTAAATTGGTGGGACTGTTATCAGAAGGAAAAAAAAAAGATGGTTTCTTGAGTTTTTCAATCCCCAAGCTATAAAACAACTGAATTTATGTAGCATTTCTTTGAAGTCAACTATAGAGAGACTAAAGAAAATCTTAAAGCTGAACTTAAGTTCGGAGGAAGCAGATTACATCTCAAATCAGGTTTCTTGTCTGACTGGATTTTTTTTTTTTTAACTGAGAGATTGTTGACCATTAGGCGTAATCATTATAGAAAGAAATTAATCAAAATACTCTTCATTAAATGCCTAGTTTTAAGCTGGGCTTATATGGATTCAAGGAAGAAATTATACCACCCTCAAAAATCTTAGGGTCCAACTGAGCACACTTGAGACTCAAAGTAAGGAAAGTTTGCATGTCATCAGTGATCAATTCTAGAGATTTTGAGAGGAAAGCTCTATCCTAGAAAGACCTAGACATATCCCAATGTACTTCCACTTTGCTTTGGTTACTATTCTCCTCCCAGTTGCTGCTATAAAAAGACATCCTCAGGTTGAATAGGAGACCCAGTGATCTCCCCTTTTTGTTTTTATATTGTTGTAATTTCCTATTTGGGACTTGTTCTATATAGATAACAATTTACAATTTTTATTATTATTATTATTATTTTTACTTTCAAGTGACCTTACAGAAATGATATCATTAGAGAAATTGCTGCTTCAGCATTTTGTTATTGAAAAGGATTAGAGTTAAAAAGGGAGACAAAATTACTATCAGTCCCTACATACAGTGTCTGCTTGTCTGAGAGGGGATAGAAGAGACACAGGCTTACCTTTGTTCAAATTGAATATTTCATTTACCCTTAAAGCCTTAAGAGTCTAGATTTAATGGGCAGTTTTTCTTTTCCAGACACAGGAACCCCCATGCCTTGAGCCTCACTGCATAGCTCTCTGAAGCAGATTCTCCACAGTTATGGTTCAAGAGTCACATTCCCTCTTCCATTCTTTGGAGCAGGGGAAATACAAGTATTAAAGGAGCGCTAACACAAAGCGTTCTAGAAATGCCTAATATGTTTTCTCAACATCCCTAATTATTGGCGTGTATATAGGTTTTGTGACAGTTCATCAATCCAAATGAGTTATCCAAAATGAAGGTCAAAGCCATCAGGACTGGAATAGAAAGAGTGGCTTTTGTTTCTCTTAGCAATAAACCAGCTTTTGATAATTCAACATATTTTTCAGTCCATGAAACACAAATTTCTTTTAACCATTGCCCCATATTCCTGTCTCTTTGTAGACTCCTATGAAATCCACTCAAAGAAAGCAAAAATCATCATCATAATAATAGCACTTTCAATTTGTGAATAAATCCCAATCAACTGAATTCTAACATTTGATTAGAGAATATGGGGTATATAGAGAAAACACTGCATAGAATCTGGATGTATAATGAGATCATTTTTTATTAACTTAATACTTCCATGAATACCTAACCAGAGCTGAATTTTTCTCCCACTTGCAGACCAGCAAAGTTAAAATAACCATCATGGCTGTGTTCTTGCCTTATTTTTTCACTTTGACTAATTTGGAGTGTACTTGTCTGTAAAATGGAGGTAGTAAAATTTTTTGCCGTGCCTACTCTGTAATGGGTCATGATGATAATTGAGATTATGAATGAAAGCCCTTTAAAAAGTAAAACTACACACTTAACATGAATATGAGGTGGTATTATGTTATTATTGTTGGTATTATTATTTTGGTGACAGTTGTTTAAAATAAATCTTTAAAATTCTTAGTAGAATAATTATTGTCAGAAAAACTTAATTTTTTTCTCCTTTCCAGGGGTGGTTGTCACTGCAATGTTAAGATATTTTCATATTTTCTTCAAAATGAAATGAATCAGTATTTTTGTTATTAAAACAAAGCTGACGTTTTAATGAACTGAATATAGCTAGTATTGTTCATATGTCTTTTTTTTTTAACCGTAGTTAATCCTGGAGAAATATTGCCTCACATATGCAAAGCTGGAGAATTCCGCTGTAAAAACAGACACTGTATCCAAGCTCGCTGGAAATGTGATGGTGATGATGACTGTCTAGACGGAAGTGATGAAGATTCAGTAAATTGCTGTACGTTCTCCTTCAAGTAATATTACAGTTCCCTGAGTCTTTTATTTGTTTTTTAAAGATCTTATTTATTTATTTATTTGAGAGAGAGAGAGTGCATGCATGAGCAGGGGGGACGGGCAGAGGGAGAGGGACAAGCAGGTCCCTGCTGAGCGGGGAGCCCCACACGGGACTCCATCTCAGGTCCCTGAGATCATGACTTGAGCCAAAGGCAGATGCTCAACTGACTGAGCTACCCAGGTGCCTTCCTTGAGTCTTGTAGCGTGTGAACTATCAAAGCAGTTTGTGAAATCTAAAAAATATCTGATAAAAATTGAACTTAGGTTTTTTTTTCCCCCCTCAGTCATCCGTTTATATAGAGTAGACTTTAGACTGTTCCCTTGCATGGTTTTAAAGCGCTGCTTTTCTTGTGCTTTTCCATCTTTAATATTATCATTTTGGTTGCTCCAGAAGTTCCTTCTTCCCTCTTATGTGCTATCAGTACCACCTCACCATTGTCAGAAGGTTGCTATAGGAGACCCTTTTGGATCTCTGAATTTAAAGATGTGGAAAATCAATTCAAACTCCCTCAAGTCAGAATTGCTCGTACAGAAGGTCACGATCCACTCTATTGCTCCTTGGCAACAGAGCCTTGAAGAAGATCCAAGGAAGCAAACATGGGTTTGGAACATGTTATTACTAACTTCACTGGCTCCGTACATGGTAGGAGACACCTATGGGGCACTCGGATAGAAATTCAAGGTTTGATTATCTCCCCTTTGGCTTCTATTTAGCTGTTTATCATTTCCCACAATAGGAATAGTTTCATGTTTCTGGTTGGGATAAGGAATTGTCCCACATATGTGGAAGGAAGACACTTTGAGAAACACATTAAATAATGTTTTGAGAATATATTTGATTAGAGTCAAAATGAAACAGTTTGGAGATATATAAAATATTTTTTATATGGAGAGAGGTGTGTGATGGATATATGTATCCGTAATCTTTTAATCTGACCTAGGTAAATTATTTTAAAAAGAAAATTTTTTTTTTTTCAATTGATGATATTTTCCAAGTTAAAATGGATGAACTAATTGAGTTAATTGACAGTCCTCCATTTTCTTGTCTTTCTTTTCTTTTTTTTTTTTACCCAAGATTATAAAAATAAAGTTTTAAAGATCTTTTGTTAAGCATGGGCAGAATTGGGGCACCTGGGTGGCTCAGTCTGTTAAACGTCTGCCTTCAGCTCAGGTCATGATCCATGATCCGGGAGTCCCAGGATGGAGCCCCGCATCATCTGGCTCCCTGCTCAGCAGGGAGTCTGCTTCTCCCTCTCCCCCTACTCCCCTCCCTGTCCCCTGCTTGTGCTCTCTCTCAAATAAATGAATAAAATCTTTTTTTTTTTTAAAGAATGGACAGAATTAGTCTAGACATTTATATAATGCAATTATCTATATTTTTGGATAAAACTCCAAGAATATGAGCTTTTAAAATACATTTTCCAGTTGTGTATAAATACATAATACATAAGTTGTAATTAATATATGAAGATAACACTACTTTCCCTTAATTTTCAAGCATGGACTCTGACTTCAACATTACGTGCTCCATGTTTTCAACCCTATTAATATTTATACTATAAAGTATTAATCCATAAACAACATATTAAATACTAAATTGATGCAATTAGACAAAAATTTCAGAGTGGGAGAAATTTCATCTAAGAATAAAGGGTGTTTTTCTTAACTTTTTTACACAAATGATGTATTATTTATTGATTAAATTAATTGCCTCCTTCCCTCTGACTCACAATGGCTATTCATGGTTTTAGTGAATGCTCCCTGCATATCAGCTTCCTGCGTAGTCACAGAGCGCCTGTGCAGAGCACAAGTGTTTTATCACAATATTCATGTAGTGTTGCTTTAGGTCCATGCTACTCCCTGTGTGATTGTTCTTTTCATGAATTCACAAAGAAACACATTTCCTCTATGAGCATATGGGGCATTGCATACTGTTAATTGCAGTGTTAAAATTCCTACTCAGGATTTTTTTCTTGATTATTTTCATCACTTCCCATACCATTACCCAAGCCAATACTATGGACTTTTCCTGCAGTCTTCTATTTCATTTATAGTCCATATTCAATTCTATATAATTAATTTTTCATCTTTACCTCCTCTCAGACTTCCCTGGCTAAATTAGTCTCCTATCCTAGATAAACTCAGCAAGTGCCTAGCTATTATTCCTACCACTATTGCTCCCTTAACTAAAGCCCACTTTCCAAACTGCTTCCAGAGTGGTATCCATAGAATGAAACCAAATCTTGTTATTTCAGTAAATCCATAACCAACAAGATAAATTCTAAAATCCATTGATTCACATATAAGCATTTTAGGACTCATGTTTGCATTTTTAGCCTTACATGCCTATCATGTATACACTTACCTTCTTTGTTCTGATATATCAAGTTGGACTATAAGTAGATCTCTAAAAAATGCCCTCTGTTTCTTGCCTCTATAACACTACAGCTTACGGTAATCCCCATGGTTTACCATGCATGACCTTTATAGGGAAGTCTTTTGTGAACATTGAAAAATCTCCTCTATACAGCCCAGTTGGAGTGAAACATCTCATATATATTTCTTTATCATGGTAGTGACCAAACAATATTGCAATTGTATGCTTATTTATCTGGTGCATCTAAGAGATGGATATCTTTACGAGCAGACACATTATGTTGTAGTGTCTTTGTAGTCTCAGAGTCTAACAAAGCACCCAGCATGTGGAGAATCGATGACTAAACAAAAGGGGCAACGGAAAACTAAACATCCCTGGCCACCTTCCAGCAATATGGAATCTTTTCTAAACTTGCAGTGATTCTGAGCAGTGTCATAATCCTGAGGTCCCATGGTTAATATGCCAGCACTATGTCATTCATTTCAGAAGATTATTTATATATTAAATGCCCATAAGCTTTGCCCTTGAATTCTGTTATCATTCTGTTTTCTATCCTTTAGCCTCTCAATTCCGAATCACAAGACTATGGGTTGTATTTATGCCTCCTTTTTGAACTCTGATTTACATCATTGATGAAAATTGCAAAAGTCCTTGATCAAGCTTTACTGAAGTATTTTTGCATAATCTTGGCACTTTAAAATTTTGACCCTCTAATATACTGGATGAATTTTATTCTCATGAGCAACTATTCTTGCTAAACTACCTGAAGTGAGTAGAAAATGTTAATCATGCTCAAATGCCAGGAAACATAAGGCTTTTCCCCCTATTTTTTTTTTTTTTTACTGTACATGAATAAAAACTTTCTTAAAAAGTGATAAAACCACTTCTCACCTAAGCTACTTTAAAGAAATAGTGTTTTGTAGAAACTGGCTGGAAAGGCATACATTTGCTATGCAACAGCATGATAAAATGGCTATTTTTTCAAATTCTAAGTAAAACTAATATCAAGGGGCGCCTGGGTGGCTCAGTCGGTTAAGCGACTGCCTTCGGCTCAGGTCATGATCCCAGGGTGCTGGGATCGAGTCCCGCATCAGGCTCCCTGCTCTGCAGGGAGCCTGCTTCTCCCTCTCCCACTCCCCCTGCTTGTGTTCCCTCTCTCGCTGTGTCTCTCTCTGTCAAATAAATAAATAAAATCTTTAAAAAAAAACCTAATATCAAAATTTATTTTTATCATACAGAAGTACAACTACTGGGCACAAGGAAAATTACTTCAAAAAGAGCGCTAAGTAGTGAAACAAATACTGAAGAGCATGCCAATTCAGTTAGGAATTTAGCCTCCAGGATGCAGGAAAAATAATCACAGAAGGTTAACTTTAAGATGGCCTCCTGCTGTGCTTATATATTGGAGGTTTAATCCTTAGCTGTGCATAGTTCCCCATATGAGGATTGGTCTTGTCCTCAGTATATTTTGTGCTTGCATGTTTGTTTGTTTGTAGTAGGGATGGAAAACTCAGGATGGTCATTTTCGTTATTAAAATTATGCAGGATATCATATTTAGCATCAACTCCAAGTCACAAGTATTGCATTTTTTTCCTACCAGTCTCAAGAAACACTGGGCAAAGCATAACAAAATTAGGCTTGTTTAATATTTCAGAAAGTACTGAACAGATGTGTGGCTTAAGAAAATGTATTTTTGATATATGATTGAATTATTTGATACTTACTTGTTATGTTTCATGTTAAAATTTGAGGTTACTTTAAATGTTTTTGGTAAAAATTCTGAAATTGAGTTACTTGAGATAAGGGATGGGAAAACAAGCTTAGTGATACAGTTGATTTTAGTGAAGACATGAACAAATGAATATATTTCCTTTTATGTGAGATTTCATTACTTGGTGTCTTCTATAAAAGTATTACATTTTAACAGAGCCTCAAATATTAATATTTGCTATAAAATATGCAACAATGAATGAAAGAAGCTGTGGCATTTATTGTACTATAATATTATAATTACTGCAAATTGTCTGTAACTATAACTTAAAATAATCATAATTGTATCCAATTTTAAATTATTAAACTTGCTTCTCCTCTCCCTCCACCCTCCCACCCTTCCCCAGTCAATCATAACTGTCCTGATGATCAGTTTAAATGCAAGAATAATCGCTGTATCCCCAAGAGATGGCTCTGTGATGGAGCTAATGATTGTGGAAGCAATGAAGATGAATCCAATCAAACTTGTGCAGGTAAAGGTTTGCTTGAATATATACATAAATCCCTTCCAAAGTTAGTCTCCATACAAATGCAGGTCAGTGCTTTGAACTAAGCTGAACCTTCCTAAGGCTGATGATCTGATTATTACAGTAGTAAATGAGTTCAGAGTTTGATGCCACAAAAACTAGAATGCAAATTATCTTTTACTTAATCCATGGGCATGACTCTGCTTTCCAAAGTAATTTGGCACTTTATCTATCCATATGGGTTGACCCGTCAGTACACTGCTTGGATAAGACTTGTCCCTGCTAAATCTTAATTGGCAGTGGAGGGTGAGGTTTATTATTAGCATGCTGTGATGGAGGCCATCTCACAAGAAAAACTATTTTTGTTTGTGTGTGTGTGTGCTTGTTTTTTACCTTGAAAAAATAATCTGTGTATTTTATTTAGTGTGCTGTAGAATACCTCTGTGAATAGCTTTCTGTTTCTGGCACATTATTTATGTGGGGTAGGTTTTTTTGTTTTTTTTCCTTTTTCATGAAGTCCTGAGATCATGAAGCCTATTTATATTTCCATGTAATTTATCCCATTGTAATACATCTGTGAATCCCTAGTCAGATTCTCTTTGAATGGGAATACACAGCTTGTGGTACAGGTTATAACAGATGACGGAAAGGTCATGACTAGTCAGGTAAGTGTTGAAAAATGATATTGACTAGCAGCAGCCTAGACCTATTCTTTAAATGATGAAGAAAAAGGAGTGTATTTGATGACTTTTATTGATATCTTGGTAAAAATTGTGGTTGTTTTTGGTAGTCATTACATACAGCAATGTCAAAATTTATCAACCCCTCCCCTTCTCTATTTGCCAAAATAAGCCTCACTAAAGAAAAATTATTATAACCTATTAGTGAAAACTGTAGCAACAGCATATAGAGCAAAGACCCAGAGGTTAAGGAGCCTGGTTTGTATGCTTGGTTGTGTCACTGGTTTTCTCTTGGAAAGGCTTGTCCCTCAGCGCACTGTAATTTCCCTGTATATTTCTTTCTGCTCTCCAAGAGTATGAATTGACTAGAAGATATTTCCTAACAGCTTTTTTTCATGTACTAAACAACAATGAAAGAACAAAACAGTTGCCACTCCATATCCTAATCTGCATCTCATATTCAGTTTTTTTTCTCCATAGTGACATATTTGCTAAGGATCCATAAGCTAGTTATTCTCTTGTCCCTTGACTAAATATAGTCCAATATTTTAGAGTAGCTGACTATTTTCAAGATATTTTGTACATCATGTAAGGTTGTTTTATAAAGGGTTATCAAATAAAAAGGAACCTCTAGAGACTCTCTGGTCCTAGTCTCTCCCTTTAAGTCTATTCATTTCATAGCTGAAGCATGGAAGAAAGGACTTGCCTTAACTCACATCATTGGTAAGAACTGGGAAACTCAATGTATGAGTTATTCTCTAATCCCATTGCTCTTGTTATCAAGCTATATTATCCTGAGTTTTAGCTAGAATTTTAGGTACGATCGATTTAACTTTGCTTAGATTGTTCTTACAATTGGGACTATAATTTACAATGAAGCTTCTTTCTAAGCTGGTGCAATTATTATTTTTTTAAAGCTTAAGGTTTAGTTCTGAGACTATGTTCCATTACTTCCTAAACAGATAGGTCTGTTTTCACCTTAAAATAAAAGGCATTGCTGACTCAATTCATAATACCATGTCTTTTTTCATTTCTGTTAGACTATTAAAATCTTCCTGTTTCTACATGATTTTTAAGGGAACATTTGGGATTGATTGATAGTAGTAAAAGTGGAAATGCTATGTATAAGAGCAAATAAAACAATCATCCTAATCAATCCTAATTAGTAAGATTTCTCAGCCACCCCAGGCCTGTAGTCCACTAGGAAATGGGATACAACTTGCTTGTACCTCAAGTGCTGCTTTCATTGATGGCAGCTGACATCCGCCAGTGAGTACCAGGTCTTCTTGTCAGTATAACAGATGCTATGGTCACAGTATGCCTTAAGAAATAAAGAAGAACAAAAATTAAGAATAAAAAGAACAAAAAGAAAACCACAAATATGCCTTTTTAGCTTTGAAAATTAAGTATGTTGTGTTGCAGTATATTTCCATTTTGTTTGACCAAAATAAATAAATAGGTCACATAGTTCATCATTATGAAAAAGAAAGTATGGCAAATACATTAGATAATTTCTCTGTCTGGGTCGTTTCTATATATATAGGCATATACATGGATAGGTATCATAGACAAAGGATTTCCCAAATGGGGGGGGGGGTGTTATTTTGTAACTGAATCCACTGCCCTGTAGCTTTTAGCATTATAACTACTTTATATCTAAAAGAGAATCCTTTCCTACAAGATGCCAATTTCCTATTTTGTTCCTTTGGGATTTCTCCTTCATGAATCTACTAATTCAATAAAAACTTATCACAACATTGGATATAAAATGAGGAAAAATACACTATATCTTTCCTTAGAAAGCTGAGTGAAGATGGGGAGAAAAAACATGTAAACAGGTCATTCTAATGCAATATTCAAAGTGTTAGGTTGAACTACAAATGGATGCACAAGAACAACTAATTTAGTCTTTGTGTATCTGGGAAGGCTTCCTGAGGGAGGTGATATCCAAGCTAAGCGAAAGAAAGAAGGAAAGAAGAAAGAAAGAAAGAAAGAAAGAAAGAAAGAAAGAAAGAAAGAAAGAAAGAAAGAAAAGAAGGGAGGAAGGAAGGAAGGAAGGAAAGAAAGAAGGAAGGAAGGAAGGAAGGAAATAAAGAAACCTGAGTAACAGCTCAAGTCATTCAATCAGGAAAAATAAATAATCTGAAAGAATTAACCTTTGACAAGATTGTGGAATAAAAGGAACCAACATACACTTTTTGTAGGTGTATAGATTGTTTTTCTACATTGGAAAGCATTTTTTTCTACATTGGAAAGCATTTGGCCAAATCCAATAAAGTGGAGATGTGCATACCTTCAAGTCTGTAATTCCATTTCTAGATTTATGCTTGCATACCTATGCTCAAAGAGATGCAACTAAGAAATTCATTGTCCTAATGCTGGTAATAGTGAGAAATTAGAAACAACTCAAATGCCCATGAACAGGAAATATATATATATATATATATATATATATATATATATATATATACACATATATATATACACATATATGCTATATAAAAGAACTATATATAACACCATATAAATATATATATTCATATATATAACACTATATAGTGTTATATTCACATAATAGAATGCTATTCATCCTTAAAATGAATAAACTAGATCTCAAATACCAACAGAAATTAATTTCAAAAACAATATTTAACCAACAGTTGCAGATTATAAATCATTTAGTGCCATTTATATGAAATATAAAAATACAAAACAATTCTATATATACTTATTGATTTATAAATGTGTAAGAATAGGATAAAAATATGTCTGGAAATTAAAAAAAAGAAAATCAATTAAGGATAGTAGTTACATCTAAAAAGATGGAAATAGGACCGAAAAAAATTACATAGGAGATTTTAAGTGTACCTATAACACATTTTTCTGAAGTAAAACAAAAACAGTCTGTAGTAACTATAGAAAAAAATAAGATTTGGGATGCCGGGGTGGCTCAGTCAGTTAAGCATCTGCCTTTGCCTCAGGTCATGATCCGGTCATCGAGCCCCTCACTGAGCCCCATATCGAGCCTTGCATCGAGTCCCACATCGGGCTCCTTGCTCAGCAGGGAGTCTGCTTCTTCCTCTGCCTACCACTCCGCCTGCTTGTGTTCTCTCTCTCTCTCTCTCTGACAAATAAATAAGTAAAATTTAAAAAAAGAAAAGAAGATTTGATAGAGCTATATGATGGTAGACAGGTGTTAATGTTATTATTTTCTATACTTTTCTAGGTGATAGCAAGATTTTACTGGGGGGGCAGGGTGGGGGAGAATGATTGATTAGCATAGTTAGTGAGGGTGAGGTGAAGTCCATAGAGGATGATAGGGGGTTGGAGGATTCGCCTGGAAGAGGAAAGAGCATATGTACAGCAGGCAGAAGAAAGCTGACAGTCGGGGGCTTGGTAGTTGTTCTCCCTCACAAAAAGAAAATATGTTTCTCTACTTATGAGAGAGACCCAGAGGCCAAAGATGAGAAGTAGTTAGATTTGAAGTTCTTTTTCCTCATAATTGCCAGTGATGATCCTTGGATTCAAGCGTAGCTAATTTCAGGCCAGATTTTTTCCATAGCACTGAGCTCTAATTAGATTATATAATATTTATTCTTCTTACATCCTCCACAAATTTTGACCAAATTCAAACGAGGCAGATATATTTGCATGAAGAAAACCTGCTATATTAAAAAAAATCAGACTTCTTTATAAGATAAATTGAAAAGTATGTGTTGATATGACATAGGTTTTGTTTAAATAGAAGGCTTTGATTAAAATACGGCAAAGGTGAAGTTTAGGAATAATGTGTGAAGATCTCTTTGCCTCTTCCTCCTTATTGTTCCCGTGTGTTGTGGGATTTCTCACTGCTACATGACGGCAGGAGAAGCATAATTAGTGATGGGTAGAAAAAAATTCACATTGTGACAGTGGATTTTTGATTCACTGCTAGATAAACAATTTCACTGAGGAAGTATAAATTTCCTCTTCATTAGAGAAGCATTTGCTACAACATTAGAGTCCTCTGGGGCTACTCTGCTAATCTTACCTCCAAAGTAATTTAGATCTGATGGAGATAGGAACTGAAAAAGTAAAGATTGTGTCTTCCTGATATAAATCCAATGATTAGAAAGAGATGATTTAGTCCATTTTATTATATCATATAGACAGTACGTGTAGATTTATGGAATGAAGCATTTTTTCCCATCTGAAATTACTTAAATTTCCTCAGTGGACTAAGCAGGTAGTTTTTCCATGATTAGAACAATGAATTCATATGTTTTCAGGTCATATGATCCTTCAAAAATAAGACAGTAAATATTCTTTGGAGTAATGGGTCCTAACAGTTCTTCAAGCTCTGAGTTAGTGAAGCGACACACAAATTCCCACACTACACAATGTGTAACAGGTTCTTAGGAGTTCTTTCTCATTCTCTTCTATAATCACCATAGTGCTCCTGATGAAGGAAAACGATCTGAGAAAACTTTGCTAGAACTAAGTCTGAATGGCAAGGAGGGAATTCTGTGATATAAAAAAAAATCAGATAAAAGAATATTGTATTGGGATATTTAATATATTCTTATTATGGGTCAATTAAAATTTAATAGGAATGAAAATAGGTGATGATATATTTTGCTTTAAACAAGAAAACAAGAAAGACTGAAGGAGTGAAATAGGGAATGAGGGAATACAGGAGAGATGAAGGAAAGAATAAGTGGAGAGAAGAAAAGAAAAGAGAAAGGGAGAGAGAGGAAGAAAGGAAATAAAGAAGGAAGAAGGGGGGAAGGAAAGAGTGAAGGAGAGCTGGAAGGAGGAAGGGAGAAAATATTGAAGAGAAAACTCTTATTAAATTTCTCTTAAATCTCAAAAAGTAAAAATTATTTACTGCAATCAGTGAAACAAAACAAAGGCTTTCAAGAAAAAAAAATACGAATCTTGTTCACACCTCTATGCCTTTTCCTTCCCATCAAGTAAACTGAATGCCAACACCTTCATCCTTCTCTAGGCTAATACAAATATATACATATTTTTCCAAGTAGACATAGTTTTATTAAAATTACCTAGGAACTTTGTTGATTTAATCTAAACATTAGAATAATTTCACAGAAAACCCATAGAGTTAGCCAAATGAGACAACAAATATTTAATCCTACTTGAAATTAAAACATTGAAAACTTCAGAAGTATACATATTTGTGGGATACTTAAAATCTATTAATGTAAGATAAATGCTTTATTTGTAAAAAAAAAAAAAAAAAAGGAAAATCCAAATATTGTATAAAATGTTTTAGATTTAGAACCCTTAGCTACATAAGTAAAGCAGAATACGAAGTGTAATAATTTTCTGGAATTTCTAATTATAGACACTGAGGTTAGAAATGGTGCATTGAATCTAATATGTCGAATCAAACCAGTAATGTTTTCATTGTTTTTCTCAAGTATACTTCTAAGTATTCATTAATAATAGATACATGTTTTTACATAGCAAGTATACTTTCCTTAAAAGGAAATAACTAGCACATAACTTTTAAGAAATTATTTTAAATGACCTCTGAAACCCTGATTTATGAAAACCCATTTTAGTGTGTTTGTATGACTTGTCTTTGAACCACTCTCAATTTTATACCAACCATTAAGTCGTAAGGCATTTTGATGAAATAGAAATACAGCCTTCTAATTCTTAAACCCCAAAACAGAAGGAAGTCTGTAAACTAAGCAATGTTCTCTTATCATGGCTATAGAAATCCAGACCCTAATTGTTCCTCATCTGTCCAATGCTCGTCTGACCCAGATATTACTAGGTGTGAGTATCCCCTTCCTATAATTTCCCACTCTTTTTTTCTGACCCAGTAAAAAGAAGGGGTGGTAGGAAACTGATACTTAAGAAAACAAATTTGTATTTCAAAGAAAAGAAAAAAATCAAATATTTAAAAATAAGCAAGTAAAAAAAACAAAACAAAACAACAACAAAAACCTAAGTCTGTAAAAGCAAAGCCTGGGAGAAAGGTTAGGATAGCTATCTAGGATTTCATGCTTTCAAAAGTTGACCTGACTGTAATAGAAAATGGTGATCAAACTCCTTGTAGAACATCACCAACCCCTTCACTGAATAATTGAAACAACTGCCTTTGGCTAACATAGAAAGAAAGATTCCATTTGTGTGTTCATTGAAACCACTGAGAGAGGCCAAAGCAAAGTTTATTAATATACTTTGATTTAAGTTATACATTTTTATTTAACTGTGCTGAAAAGTGAATTTTAAAAATCTGTCATAAGGCTAAATGTATGTTTTAAGAAATATTTTCTGCATTCTTGTTCCATACTTTGGATCATTTAGAGACCAAGAAATAAATGCACTACAATGTTAGAGGAAAAGAACAATTCTGCCCCCCATGACTAGAAACTAGATACCCTGATATAGTCTCCCAAATCCTTCCTCCTACATTACAGCAAGTTTTCTTGGTTTATTGACAAAGACTATGTGAAATTCTTTTTTGTTAATTAAGAGTTGGATGAAATTTAATTCCACCGTATATTCATAAGCATGTGCCAGGCAAAAATTGTAAAATAATGAATTCATAGCTTCATTTAAAGAAGTGTGTGAGGATTACTGAATATCTTGTCATTTAGCAGCCACTGTAACTGAAGGGCAAAGCATGTGAACTTCAGAGAAGAGAAGCAAGTTGGCAGTATCAAAAAATTAATAAAAGTTTACTTTAAAATATTTTATCTAATAAAACAATAGAATATCTTATGCGCAAAAGAGTTATTGCATGATTTATTTTACCTGAACATTGTTCAAAAGGCCTCTAAATGTATTATTTGTACATTAATTGGTTATCTTAGCCAGAACATGCCAGGTGGACCAGTTTTCTTGTGGAAACGGGCGCTGCATTCCCAGAGCATGGCTATGTGACAGGGAAGATGACTGTGGTGACCAGACAGACGAAATGGCATCTTGCGGTAAGTTGTGAGTGAACCGCGCTGTTAGTGGAGACCATGTCAAATCACTATAATGTCTCTTAAGAGGTTGTTTATTTCTTTATAAACACTAGTCAACAAGGCAGAAGATCTGTTACATTTTATCACTGCCTTTTAGGCCTGAGTGTGTACCTTAATGATAACTTTGGAATATGAGTTTCATGAGTCAGTAACCATATCCTCGGGTAAAATAAATGGATCCAAACATTACAGATTTTATTAGGAAGTGGTTATTACAAGCCTAACAGGACGTTCTCAAATGTTCGTTATTAATCTTATGTTGGTAATGATTAATTTTTTCGAGTAGCTCATTGAGTGACATTTGGAGTAATTGGAAGTACATGTTTCTTGTTAGCATGCATGTGTTATCTTCTTGGAACAATAAACAATACAGACTAAGATTACATAATTGGTAAACCATTTATTTCATTTCTATTGAGTCAGATAATTCTGTTATTAGTTTAAGATAGCTTTGTTAATGGCAAAATTCCTGGTCACTTTCCACCTATCCTCCTACTTTGGGAAATGGTATTTATTGTTACATAAAGTTGCAAATTTAATTACTCTCATTTGTACCCATGTATCAGTAGATTTTATTATCATTTGTCTGAATAATGTGTAGTGAAACATAGTAAGGGAATGAATCCAGTTTTCTAAGAACTGTGCTTTCTTTTAGGCATGGCTATGAATTTTTTAAAATTACTAATGGGAAAAAATACATTATATATGCTTAGCACATTTATTAAAAATATAATGCATTGAGAATATATTTTTAATAATTTAACTCCATGTTGTAGCACTTCTAACAGTGGGAAAATAAGACCTTTTTAAAAAAAAAAAAACTCTTAATTTAAAAGGCTCTAGTTAGGGTATGCATTCATGGTTTACCTAAAATTTTATTTTTAAAAAATTTCTTAAACTAGACTTAAGTCCCTGTAGACTTTTGAATTTGTGACCTTTGAATAAAGTATAGATAAGTGAGTAGTACTAATTGACATTGTAAAGAAAATAATAGCAGTGTTAAAGAAGAAAGCAATCGACAGTCACACAGTAACAGTCAATTTTACATCTCACATGTAGAGTTTCCAAAGCCTGTCCAGTTAAGGGATTTGAACAATGTATCCTTCTCCTTTCCAACGTCTAGACTATTCCTGTGGCTGGGTCTGCATCTAGCCAGCTCTATTATTTATGAAAGCTTAATTGCTTTCCTGTCCCCAGCATCTCCTTCCAGAATATAGCAAAAGGATAATGAACACCCTGAAAATATTAAAGACAGAGAAATCCTGGAGTCAGTCTGATTTAGAAGGAAAGGCCATGAAAACATTAAAGAGTAGGAAAATAAATAATGAGCTCATTAGAGAACTTCAGTTAGGTCTTTGATCTGACTTATATTTAGGACTTTTCACGAGATGAGGGAAAGAAGGGTCGGAGGGAGCTCAGACACACATTTTCTTCTTGAATATGTACAGCAAATCTATGAGAAACATACTATTGTTCAGATTTTACAGATAAGGGAATCAAAACTTAGAGACATTTGACAACTTGCTTGAGATCATAAGGCTAATAAATAGCAGGACCAGGCTATGAATCCAGGTAT
The DNA here is from genome assembly GCF_004348235.1 of Phoca vitulina. Taxonomy (NCBI): domain Eukaryota; kingdom Metazoa; phylum Chordata; class Mammalia; order Carnivora; family Phocidae; genus Phoca; species Phoca vitulina. Next base: position 87,134,644 of record NW_022589704.1, read on the forward strand.
ACCTGAAACTAGAACTCAGACATTTCAGGTCAACTTTATCTGGGAGCCATGGATTGGGTACCAAAAGGGAGTAGATCAAGTAATTATGCCTGTCCATATCCATTGACTCTCTTATTTAAATGAACATATACCTATACCATATACCTATAATGAGTTTTGCTCGTTGGTGGGTTGGTAAATCTTTTAAGATCTCCCGCTGAGGAGGAGCCCTGATCTAGTGTTTGCCTATTTTTTGTGGTGTAAATACTCCCACCGTGGCCAATATCAAGTTGCCAACATGACTTCCTGATTTGGGAAAACATGTGCACACCAACATACAGTATTTCCACAATACAGATGTAATAAACATAACTAACTCCAAGAGCAAAATAATCAGGAAATTATGAACCTTGATCATTTATTACCCTTGCTTTCAACATTATTTAATTACAAATTTATATAGTTTATTTATTTTAAATAATGGATGTGTGCTTAACCGTTGATTCCTAGAATCCTTGAAAATTTAAAAATCGGTTCTTGCAAGCTGGTACAAGATGCATCCAGTATACCACAGGATATGAACACACTGTGAAATGTAGTTGTCAGTTTGCTTCTGAAATATAGCAAATTTTATAAAGTGTCACTAAGCCACATGGGTTAGTCTCAGCACCATTTCCCCTTTATAAGGTGAGAAACATGATTCTCTCCAAACTTGTTCCTCTCTGTAGTAACATGAATTTATCTTTCAGATTGTCATTATAAATCAAAATTTATGTCAGTAGGGAAGCTGATAGTGAAGCTCTGGTAGGCATAATCTCACTTTTAAAGTTGTAGGAGAAGATGACATAGATTATTCTCGTATCAGAAATTATTTCTGCGCTGAATACAAAATGATAAAAATATTATAAATTGTTTAATTTACTGCATTAAAAAAGTCACTCTCCTTGGCAGTAATCTGGAAATGAATATAAGTTCAACTAATTCCCAGTTCTATTAAGCATCATTATAACATCTGGAGTGATCATATTTCACTTTTCCCATTGGAGTCGGTCAAGTTCCCATAGGTTTAATCCTACTAGAAGATTGCAGTCATTTTTTTTTCTTATACTTTAACTCCACAAACAGCTTCTGTTTTGTTTAATAATTACTATTTTATACTGAAAATAATACCCAAATTTGGATTTTAAAACATGAGAAACCTATGGTTAGAAATGCTTCTGGTTGTAGTTAGGAGCAAAAGGTACTGAAACCAAGGGTCAAATTTTAGTGGAATTCATTAGCACCTATTTATTTTATTTGCATTTGCTTTTATAGCAAGTTAATTGCATATTTTAGGTTGAGATTATATATGGGCAAACACTTACATAATTAGGAAGGTCTTTGAGAGTTCCCCCTTCATCTTTTTTTTTTTTTTTCATTATTATTGCAACTATTTATTGTGTTTCAGGACTGGCATGTGTAGACAGGAGACTCTGTATATTGATTCTGCAAATAAGAGCAGATATGTTAAAATTGTGAAGACTGTGTTGGAAGTGGACTATGTGTCAAGGAACAAAGTGGTCACTCATTTCAAGGGTGTTAGCTTTGGTTCTCAACTTTAGCTGTCAGTAAAAAAATCACCTGAGAAGCTTCAGAATCATCTGCCATGCCTCACCCCAGATTAATTAAATAAGGGTCCCTAGGGGTCAGACTCAAGAATCACTAATTTTAATGCTGTCCAAGTGGTATAAGTGTGCACTCAAGTCTGAGAACTCTTACGGCCAAGTTTCTCAAACTTGAGCATGCATTAGAATCTCCTGGGGGGCTTATTAAAAAAGCAAAGGCAAAAACAAAAACAAAAACCAGAATTCTGGGCCTGATTTCCAAAGACTATGATCAAGTAGGTCTTAGGTGATTCATAATTTATATTTCTAGCAATTGATGCTGATTCTAATGCTACTGGTCAAGGAACCATACTTTAGGGAACACCATTCAGGTTTGATTTTTATCTTACGTATATACTTAATGACATAATTTTGTTTATATATGCAAAATGAGTTAAGATGGAAGCAATTATCCAGACAAATTTTCTTCCCATCTCCAAATTACAACATTAAACATAAGTGCATTTCATGATTAAATGTAAGAATATTTCAGGCAAACTTTCATTTTGCCCCTTGGAGAATTTATTGTCAAAAGCAAAATTTATTTGTTTATTTTAAACTGTAGTTTAACTATTTTGAGATTGTTCTATCTTCCAAGTATCTCAACATAGCTTATATTTATTATTATTTTTTAAATAAATAACCTTAACGTGAGTTGATAACTTCTGATTTGTTCAAAAGATTTAACTTGGGAAAATAGCTGAAATTTATTAACAGATTGAAAGTCAATTCAATGGGGTATAAATAAAAATCCACTAAAACTTGTAAACTTAATATGATTCCATTTTATGGATGTTGATTTTTTAAATCTAGGAAGATAGTAAAATTGTGTCTCATGTACTTGTAATTTTACTTGTAAATGTTCTTGTAATTTTATTCCACATAATTAAGGAGGAAAGAATCAGAATGAGAATTGGCAAATATCAGACACAAACAAAAGAGAGAGCTGTCAAAAAGAAATCATTTCCCAGTTAAATCAGTGTATGTTGTGTATCAAAGATATTTTCAATTAGGTTATTAGAAAAACAAAGTTTCTGATGAAATGTATTATTATTATATACTTATATTATTATTATAATTAATTTTGTAAGAAAAAATGCATATGTTTGTAACAACTTAAGTGAGGATTAATAACCCAGAGGATCATTAACCCACATTAACCCAGTAATTATTAATTACTGGCAAAATGTGAATATTGCCAAGCACTGCTTTCAGTTGCTCTGTCATTCCTTGATAACATCTTGGCAGACACAACGATTCTGCCAACTTTTAGTTTCTGTAACTTGATCCAACCTGTTTTAAAACTCCAGTATTATATCTTAGTCAAAGCTTTTTTCTCCCCCCACTGCTGGCTAGATTTTAGGTTCTAAGAACTTAGATGAGAGGCGACCGTGTTCTGTTTTTACCTCCCTACATCTGTTCCCTCTGCTAGCCTTAGCTCTTCAGTCACATGGGACAGTTGGAGAAATAGGTACTACCTTTTTAAGTAGGCCCGGTGGTAACTTTCTCTGCTTCTCTGAAGGTCCCTGCCCTCTGACACATAAGCAATGCTGCTCTCTTGAGAGACTCTTATGTGAGATCTTCAGAGAGGCTTCCCTTCATAGTTCCCTCAACTCCCTCTTTCTTCTCTGTTTCCTCTTCTTCTTCCCCACAACTAGATTTCTTTTATCCCCATCCCCCTATCATTCCCACTCCCCTTTGCTAGGTGGGCACCCTCTTGGTTGCATTGCTGATATGACCAAAAAAAAAAAAAAGTTTTGCTCTCTTGTGCGGGTCCACTTTTTGTCCCTCCTCACCCACTCTCTTAAATGTGATCAGGCTAGTCTCCTAATGACCCATCTTTTGGATGCCACCATTCTCCAGTTCTTTCTTCTTCTCTAGATGCAGGGTAAAATGGTCAGTCTACTTCCTGAGCAACATTCAATCAGTTCCCTTTTCTCATGCACTCATAAAATTTCATGAATGATTCTCATGGGGTCTCTCCTTTCTTTGAATCCACTGGTCTTTGAACAAAATTGACTTGTAGATTACTCTTCTTTTATAAGGAATAGCTCCAACTACTGGATCCTGTCTATAAAATGCAAGAGTGCTTAACATTTCCTTGTTCGTAGCATTGGATCTAAATGGGTGCCATGGCAAAAGGAAAAATCCCACTATTACTTGTATTTATTTACTTAACTCAGTCAATCATTTTCTCCCTCCTTCTCCCTCTCCCTTTCTCCCTTCCTATTTCCTGTTAAGGCAGGAAGGCGCATGCTGCCCAGTGCAGACAGATTCTGCAAAATGTACATAATGCATGTTTATTCAATATATGGAAATTTAGAAAGAATAAGAAAACCATTCATTTTAGCCCCTCACATTATAAATAAGGTAACTAAAGCACTGAAAGTTGTGTGTCCAAAGTTGCAGAAAGAGATATGGCAAGCACTGGAACTCAGACCCATTCACTCCTCATTATCTGTTTCAGAGAATCACAGGTATTGGTAGTTGCCTGTACATGCTATCTAATTCCATCATCCATCTGATATAAGAATTCTAAAACTGGTCTCAATGATGCTTACCCAGTCCTTGTTTGAATATTTTCAGGAACAAAGAACTGGCCATTCCACAGGGTAGTTAATTCTACTGGTGGGCAGTAATTGTCAGAATATTCCTCCTTTGAGGGTACATACCTCAATATCATAAAAGCCATCTATGAAAAACCTACAGCGAATATCATTCTCAATGGGGAAAAACTGAGAGCTTTCCCCCTAAGATCAGGAACGCGGCAGGGATGTCCACTATCACCACTGCTATTCAACATAGTATTGGAAGTCCTAGCCACAGCAATCAGACAACAAAAAGAAATCAAAGGCATCCAAATTGGCAAAGAAGAAGTCAAACTCTCACTCTTTGCAGATGATATGATACTTTATGTGGAAAATCCCAAAGACTCCACCCCAAAACTGCTAGAACTCATACAGGAATTCAGTAAAGTGGCAGGATATAAAATCAATGCACAGAAGTCAGAGGCATTCCTATACACCAACAACAAGTCAGAAGAAAGAGAAATTAAGGAGTCGATCCCATTTACGATTGCACCCAAAACCATAAGATACCTAGGAATAAATCTAACCAAAGAGGCAAAGGATCTGTACTCAGAAAACTATAAAATACTCATGAAAGAAATTGAGGAAGACACAAAGAAATGGAAAAACGTTCCATGCTCATGGATTGGAAGAACAAATATTGTGAAGATGTCAAT